>NC_088602.1:27459100-27605404 GCF_036013475.1 Columba livia | reverse complement strand
ATGTGGTTTTCACATGTCTGTGCAAGTGATTCCTTTAGAAAAAAAAAGCTTTTCCTTCCTTCTGGTCACACACAGAAACCGACAGCCCCAAGTTTATGAGAATAGTCTCTCCAAGAACTTGAATATCTTTCTGGGTGTTCCCAAAGCACCTCAGTCCCAGCTGAGCAGGGACAGCCACAGCCCACTCCATGAGGCTCTTCTTCAAAGAATAACTTCCTCTTTCTCATTGTACGTGCCAGATGAATCCTGGAGATCTCTTTTGGGAAGACCACTAGTCACCTTTGAGATACGATAGAGTAGTAAACGCTTGTGGTCAGGAGCAAGGCAGAGGTGCTGAGGCAACCCACTGCAACATGAGACACCCAGGTTGGGATTCGGCTCCTCTGGATTTACGCAGCTATAGTGCCCCCCTGGATGCTGAAAAATTGCTCAGATCCCATTAGAGATAGATGAGTAGTTAGAGATAGCCCCATAAAAAGTTGTCCGGTTAAAACAAGTACCATGTGTAAGGGACTCATCTTTTCTATTTTTTTTCCTTTACTATTTCATGTTCTAACCTTCCCCTTTTGAAAGGTTCAAGAAACACAAGGTGAAGTACTTCTTTAAACATTTTAATAAACAATGTGTGTCATGTTTGTTAATTGAAAATAAACACTTGTTATTTAAGAAATTCTATTAATACAAGACATACCTAAAAAGCAGAAGGCATCTGCTCAAGTGAAGAGACATTTTAAAATGAGTTATCAAACAGGAAATCCAAAGGTGCAGCTGTTCCTCCTGCTTTCCCCTAAATTCCAGAGGGACAGTCTCTGGAAAATGAAAAGAGTGTAAGCAACAGGTTGTGCCCATCGCAAAATACCTGACTGCAGCTCATTCATTGTGCAGTGCTAGTTTCCCTCTGGAGTAATTTCAAGAGCACCAAGCATATGATACATCTTTGTGTGCTCTCAAGAGCTCCAAGCCAGTTGAAGAGGAAGAATGTCACTTTTTCACTTAGACAACCTTGGGAAAAGGTGTGTTTGCAGCGTGTCACTGAATGCAGTTACCGTAACCCTTGCCAGTGACAGTGAGCGTAAATCCAGCAGCACAGCTTCTTCCAGCTTGCTGGATCACAGGCCGCTTGATCTGCACCTCAAAAGTGATATGTGACTCTCACGCATACGTCATGTCAAATGAGCAAGAAGCAATCAAAAGGAGTCATAACATAACATGGCTTCTTTGGAAAGAATGTACACAGGATAGATTGGGTCGTCTGAATCAATACTTTTCAATACAGTAACTTGTCGACATCTAATACATTGTAAGCTACAAACAGTGTAGTTACATGTTGTTTAAAAGGAAACGTGAATCATCTTGGAAAAATGCAGCTTCTGTTCAGTCTCTAAGTGACAGCGCAACAGCCGTAAAGTACAAGGTAAATGCCTCAGATGGTACAAATTCTGATAATCTTTGGAAGAAAACGCCACAGGGCTCCTACCACACCATAGAAGAAAACGACTGAAAGCAGGTTGATTCAAGGATATCAGTCCTCCACAGTCCCAGCGATGTCATGGACAGTTTGGTGATCCTTCACCTAGCTGATGATGCCAGCACAACATCACATCCCACGGACCTTCTCTATGCCCTACACAGCTACCTACAGTAGAAATCAACTAAATAACTAACTAATTAAACCTCTCGTCACAATGCCATAAGAAAACAAGTTTTGACAGTCACAAGCACGTGTGTGAAATTCATGTGTTCAGTACACGGCTACATACAGTGCTACCGGGACACCCATAAAAATAAGGAGGGACCAGCTGCGGATGGCAACGGTACAGGCATGAAGCATCCCGGGACACATCCGTACACACTCGTGACCCAGAGCAGCTTGGCAAAGCTGCTGGAAAGCAACATGGCACAAAAGGTTCAAGCATCCTGCAGGACAGCAAGTTGACCAGGAGCCAGCAAGGTGCCCTTGCCCCCAGGTGGTGGCAAGTGGTGGCCTGGGCTGCAGAAGGCAAAGCACGGCCAGCAGCTGGAGGGAGGTGACCCTTCCCCTCTGCTCAGCACTGTCAGGCCAGGACTGCGGTGCTGTGCCCAGGGCTGGGCTCCCAGGATGAGAGAGACATGGGCAGAATGCTGGGGAGAGCCCCCAGTGCACCCCCCCCTGCAACCCCGGTACATGGAATGGTCTGTTGTGTTGACCCAGCGTTGGCCAGGCAACGCTTCTGTGCCAACACGGAGCCGCTGGGGAGAGACCAGCTCTTGCCCAGCAGCTCTGCCCGGCACAGGGACGCCCATTGGCAGCCTCTCTGCAGCCAACTGGGCAGTATCTCGAGCACCACCCACTGCAGGTTTCTACTGCACTTGTCGAGATGGGTCAGGTCAACTGCTGCCGCGGCTCCCGGTAGGCTCCCCCCACGGCTTGGGGACACCTCAGCAAAGCCGGCCCCATGGGCATCCGATGCTCTTTTCATGCCTAATAATGTGTGCTCTGCAGGGACGACCCTGAGCCCGTGCAGCGGTGCGTGCCCATCTCGGCATTAGGAGAGCCACTGCTCCGGCAGCAGGTGCAGGTGACCCTGGGCCATGCGACCAAGAAGAGGGACCTCCTCCTCTTCAGCCGCAGCTTGGTCATTGCCAAGCCCCAGTAAGACTCACACACCCCAGCTGCCTTTCCTCCCAAGCCCTGGCCCTAGCACCAGGGCAGGGACAGCCCAGGAGCAGCCCCAGACCCGGGTACCCTGCTGCTGGATGCACCCATGGCCATGCCCATGTCAGGCAGACGCCAGAGGGGAGCCAGCGGGCTCGGCACCGCCAGGTCACTCCCTGCCGCTCCTCTCTGCAGACGTGGCAGCGACCCGCGCCCGCAGCTCTGCCTGGCCCTGTGCCGGCTGCAGGTGCTGGGCAGCGGGAAGGGGGCAGCCGGCGATGCCGCTGAGGAGGAGGAAGGCGAGAACACCAACTCCCTCGTCCTGGTCTGGCCCTGCGGCTCCTGCATCGTCACCTTCTGGTGAGTCTCTGTGCCACATTTCACTGCAGGGACAAGTCCTGCCCCACAGAGCTCTGTCCTGCCTCTGTGGTCATCCCCATAGGGCAGGGCTGTGCTCGCGCCAGCCTCTGCCCGCAGGCTGGGGAGCAGCAACACTCAGGCTGTTTCTCCTCTCTTTCTGCAGCTGCCGGGCAGTGAAGCAGCTCTGGCTCAGCACGCTCCTTGCGTAAGTCCAGCTGTGGCCAGCCAACATCTGCCCAGCCCCGACCTCCGCACTGCCGCGGCTCTCCGCTCCGCTGCCCAGTGGTGCCCAGCTGCTTCACTGCAGCTTGCAAGTGCTGCCTGGGCTGGCAGGAGAGAGGCGAGCTGGCCTGGGTCTCACACAGCTCTTACTTTGTCCTTTCCCTTCCCCACACACAGACCACCAGAAGGAGTGGAGGGAGCCCATGTCACCCAGCTGCCCTCCTTTAATGTGCTGATGAAGGAGCTGAGGGGCCGCAATGCTGTGAGTGTCCCTCCTGTCTCCATTCTGTCCCCAGACATGACTGCAGCCCAGCAGCAGGTGCAGCACTTCTCACCCTCTCCAATTTTCCCCTTGCCCAGGCCATGACCCTGCACAGCCGGAGCCTGGAACAGCTCCTTGAGGACCAGGCAAAGGTCAGGATTACCCAGGGTGCAATCTTGGCCATCCTCAGATTTCATTCATGGCACATGGTGCTCATAGAACACCCTTTTTACTGCAGGACTGTTTGGTGAGTGCAGTGTGTTTCTTGCAGGCTGGTGCAGAGCAGCGGCCACCACCCGGCGTCCCCTCCGGCAGCCCAAGTGGAGTTGGCCACTCGGCTGGTGAGTTTGGGGAAGACAGGGGCAGGACGGCCCTTCTCTCCTCCTTTGGCAGACGGGTACTTGTGCTACACTGGGGCTGCTGTTGCCCTTTCTGCAGGGCATGTCCATCCACATGGCTCTGCAGAGGGGGAGAGCTGAGCCCCTGGGATCCCTCATTCTCAAACGATGCGTCTCCCACATGCTCAGTGGTGGAGGAACAGTGCTGAGGGGCTCAAAGACAGTTGGCCTGGCACTCCTCCTCCACGGCTCATTGCTCTCTTCTCCTTTGCAGCAGGCAGGAGGCGCAGGAGAAGGAGGGTGTTTCTCAGGCCCTTCCCGCACCCAGCAATGCCAGGCTGTGTGCACAGGGGGCTTCTCTTCGGCCGGCCCCTGGCAGCTCTGTGCAGCCAGGACGGCACGCTGCCCCAGACCATCCAGGTAAGCAAGCCTGGCCACCTGATCTCCATTCTGCAGGCTCCTCTGGAGAGATGGTGTCCCCATCAGAGAGAGCTCACATGGGTGTTGGGGACAAAGCTGGGTCCTCCACACATCACCCACCTCCAGCCACCGCTTTCCTGCCCCAGTGACAGCTGCACATCCGTCCATGCTCCATCCTGCCCTTGAGGAAGGTTCAGTAATCCCAGGGCATGTCTCCAGACCAGTAATGATCTCTTCTGTCCCCTGCAGGACCTGCTGGCTCTCCTGCACCAGCACGGGCCATCCACGGAGGGGATCTTCCTCGTGACGGCCAGCGAGCGGGCCACCCAGGAGCTCCGGGAGGCCCTGGACAGCGGCGCAGAGGTCCACCTGGAAAGCCAGCCGCTGCACCTCCTGGCCGTCATCCTGCAGGTGAAGCCTGCTGACCTGGAGCCCGGCAGCTCCCGGCTCTGGCGCTGCTGATGGGCCCCTGCCAGAGCAGGAGCCCAAAGCCAGGAGCAGCTGCTCAGCCCGAGGGCTGGGCTTGCTGCCTGTGCTCCCGGCGGCACTGCTCACAGCCTCACTCGCAGCCCTTGCCATTGCAGGACTTCCTGCGCAAGATCCCCTCCCAGCTCCTCCAGGCTGAGCTCTACCAGGAGTGGATGAGCGCCGTGCTGAAGACCAGCAGGCAGGAGAGGATGGTTGGGCTCAAAGAGTAAGTATGGACAGCAGTCTGTCTGATCCACAGGCACTGGCAGAGCCCGACACTTCTCTGCAAAGACACAGCCTGCCTGGAAAAGCTGTCTTTTCAGCCTGCCACCTCTTCTTCTCCTGCTACTGTGGGGTCAGGTTTTGGGGAAAGTGGCACAGAAAAGCATTTCTCTCCTTGGAGCACTGCCCGCAGGCTCTTACCACAAGGAGGTGGCCGCATGTCAGCCAGGGCACACGTTCTGCTGTAAACCAGCCATGGCCAGGGAGCCTTCCATCGCCTGGGCTTGGCTGAGATCAGCCTGGGACACCTACCTTGATGACATCTCCTTTCTGAACATTGTGTTCCTCTTTCCTCAGGGTGGCCAGCAAGTTGCCCAAGGCCAACCTCCTCCTCCTCAAAGACTTGCTCAGCCTCCTGCACACCATCTCCAGCAATGCCACCACCACCAGGATGACAGCCAGGAAACTGGCTGTCTGTTTGGGGACAGTCCTCCTCAGCCCACCCGAGGAGGACATGCTCCCCGTGGATGTCCTGGTGGAGGTGATGAAGGTACGTTGCATTTACCAGACGGCTACAGCCTTCCAGGCCCAGCCGAGGTTTGCTGTTCAGAGGTTCCAGGCTGCCTCCTCAGTTCAGCAAACGCTGCTGGGGGAGCTGCTGGCAAGAGCAGCCCCACAGCTGCAGCTTCTGAGCAGAAGCCATGGTGGGGAGTGGGAGAGGCCCTTGGACCTGGTTGCAGCCACCGGGGCAGAAACCAATGGTTTTCTGTGTGCAGGTGACAGGGCTGGTGCAGCTCCTCATTGAGCACCACGGGGAGCTCTTTGAGGAGGAGGAGGAGCAGGCGGGGCTTGCCAGAGCGTCGGCCGAAGAGTTGCCAGTGCCAGAGGCAGACGCCAAAGCTTCAGAGGTATGTGAGGTCCAAAACCCGGGTGAGAACAAAAGCGTCCCCCCCCTTAGAAGTTGGGACTGCTGCCACAGGGACAAGCAAAGTCATCCACCAGCTGGAGCTCTGCTAGGGTGCAGAGCCTGCTGTCCATCTTTTGAATTGTAACACTGCTCTGAGTACAGGAAAGGTTTCTGAGGTGCCCAGAGAGGGTCCCATAGAGGTTGCATGCACCTGCCCTTGGGATAATATGTCTGGCAGGAGGAAAATTCTTACTGCGTCTGTACCCCAGCCTGGCCATTAAATCAAAGATTAGTACAGGACAAAAGCCCTTGTATTCAGGGAAACCTCCCCAAACTTCCACAATATCAGTCATTAGTATAGTAACACCAAACCCTAACACCAGCTCTCAGAAGTGCTCCAGAGGAGAGCTAGGAATGGCTATTGGATTTCACGTGAAAGCACAAGCTGCTGCTTCTCCTCTCAGCCTTGTCCCTAATGCCTGTCTTTTCCCCCGTCTTTCCCCAGGCAGTCTGAAGAGATGGCGAAAGAAATGCCTCAGACTGGATTTCGTTCCTGTTCCAGAACATTCGTAGATAGTGTGTTAGATAGTTAGATAGTTAATGTGTTCATTAGTTAGTTGGTTCATTAGTTAGTTGCTTCATTAGTTAGTTGTATAGTTAGTTTGTTTTTATTGTAGTTAGTTGTTTTTCTAACAAGAGGTTGAGACAGTTAGTTAGTTAGTTAGTTAGTTAGTTAGTTAGTTAGTTAGTTTCTACTGTAGGTAGCTGTGTACTGAATCCATGTTCGGCACATACATGTTTGTGTCTTTTTTGTGACAATTTTCAGTTGTTTTTTTCAGCCAATATGGCAGGAAGTTTAGTTAGTTAGTTAGTTAGTTGATTTCTACTGTAGGTAGCTGTGTACTGCATAGAGGAGGTCCATGGCATGTCACGTCTTGCTGTCACTCATCAACTAGTTGAAGGATCATCAAACTGTCCATGACGCTGCCGGGACCTTGGAGGACTGATATCCTTGAATCAACTCCCTTTCACTCATTTTCTTCTATGGCGTCGTATGACCCCTGTGGCGTTTTCTTCCAAAGAACTTATACCATCTGAGGCATTTTCAGTGTTCTTTATGGCTGTCGCACAGTCACTTAAAGACCGAACAGAAGCTGCATTTCTCCAAGATGATTTACGTTTCCTTTAAACAACATGTAAATACACTGTCTGTAGCTTACAATGTATTTAATGTCAACAAGTTACTGTATTGAAAGGTATTGATTCAGACGACCTAATCTATCCTGTGTACATTCTTTCCAAAGAAGTCATGTTATGTTCTGCGTCTCTTTGATGGCTTCTTGCTCATTTGACATGACATATGTGTGAGACTCACATATCACTTTTGAAGTGCAGATGTAGCAGACTGTGATCCAGCAAGCTGGAAGAAGGTGTGCTGCTGGATTTACGCTCACTGTCACTGGCAAGAGTTACGGCAACTGCATTTGGTGACATGCTGCAAACACACCTTTTCCCAAGCTGTCAGCCAGCTGCAACTGGTTGAGTACAAACCCCTGTACTGTGAATACCAAGATCAGAAACTTCCTTCCAAAGGCTCCTGTCACTGCACTTTTCCTGTTACCCAGCTGCACGTGCTGCAAAAGGCGCATGATGAGCTGCAAGAAAGAACTGAGCTGCAAGAATTTCCTCTAAGTATGTCGATAATGAAGTGGACATGTGAAGGCATTTGCTCCAGGTGGGAGAAAGCTGGTAGCAAATGCTAAGGTGTTTTCTACACTGCATTAACACAAATGCATATGGATGGGCTTGCATATATAAGAACTGAAATGCTGCTCCTTGGTGTCTCTCTTCCCATATTAGACACAATGTGTGTATGGAGCTCCGTCACACAGGCAAGCTGTGAGCTTTTTCCTGTGGGACGGGACAGGTATTCTAGAAGGACAATACACTTTGTACATGTACGTAATGTAATATAGGGAGACGGGTTTTATCATGGAATGAACATATGTTAGCACGACAATACAATTTTTGTATGTATGTAATGTAATATAGAGAGACGAGCTTTGTCATAGAATGAAAATATGTAATCGAAAAGGTTGTTTAAGTGAAAAAGTGAGATTCTTCCTATTCAACTGGCTTGGTGCTCTTGAGAGCACACAAAAAACTATAGTTTGCTTGATGCTCTTGAATTTACTAGTACTGCACACTGAATCAGCTGCAGTCAGGTATTTTACGATGGGCACAACCTGTTGCTTTCAGCCTGTTCATTTTCCAGAGACTGTCCCTCTGGGATTAAAGAGAAAGCAGGAGGAACAGCTGCAATCTTGAATTTACTGTTTGATAACTCATTTTAAAGTATTTCTTCACTTGAGCAGATCCCTTGTATTTTTTAGAAATGTCTTGTATGAATAAAATTTCTTAAACAACAAGTGTTTATTTGAAATTAACCAAAATAAAAAAACGTGTTTTATTAAAATGTTTCAATAGGTATTTTGCATTTATTTTTTTAACCTTGCAAAATGGAGGTGGTTAGAACATGAAACAGTAAAAAACAAAAAACAAAATAAAGAAATAGAAGAGTCCCTTACTACATGGTACTTGCTTTTAACTGGACAATATTTTACTCAGCTAACTCTAATGGGGTCTGAGCAATTTTTCAACATCCAGAGGTGCGCTATAGCTGCGATAATCCAGAGGAGCTGAATCCCAGCCTGGGTGTCTCATGTTGCAGTGGGTTGCCTCAGCATCTCTGCCTTGCTCCTGACCACAAGCGTTTACTACTCATTCCTATCTCAAAGCTGACTAGTGGTGTTGCCAAACAAGATCTCCAGGATGCAGTTGACACACGCAATGGGGAAAAGCAAGTTTTTCTTTGAAGATGAGCCTCATGGAGTGGGCTCTGGCTGTCCCTGCTCAGCTGGGACTGAGGTGCTTTATCACACAGTATCACACAGTATCACACAGTATGTTTGGGATTGGACGGGACCTCAAAAGATCATCTAGTCCAATCCCCCTGCTGGAGCAGGAACGCCTAGGTGAGGTCGCACAGGAACATGTCCAGGCGGGTTTTGAATGTCTCCAGAGAAGGAGACTCCACAACCTCCCTGGGCAGCCTGTTCCAGTGCTCTGTCACCCTCACTGAGAAGAAGTTTCTTCTCAAATTTAAGCGGAACCTCTTGTGTTCCAGCTTGATCCCATTACCCCTTGTCCTATCATTGTTTGCCACCGAGAAGAGCCTGGCTCCATCCTCATGGCACTCACCCTTTATATATTTATAAACATTAATGAGGTCCCCCCTTAGTCTCCTCTTCTCCAAACTAAAGAGCCCCAGCTCCCCCAGGCTTTCTTCATAAGGGAGGTGCTCCACTCCCTTAATCATCTTGGTTGCCCTACGCTGGACCCTCTCCAGCAGTTCCCTGTCCTACTTGAAATGAGGGGCCCAGAACTGGACACAATATTCCAGATGTGGTCTCACCAGGGCGGAGTAGAGGGGAAGGAGGACCTCTCTCGATCTACTAGCCACCCCCCTTGTAATACACCCCAGGATGCCATTGGCCTTCCTGGCCACAAGGGCACAGTGCTGGCTCATGGTCATCCTGTTGTCCACCAAGACCCCCAGGTCCCTTTCCCCTACACTGCTCTCTAATATGTAATTTCCCAACCTATACTGGAACCTGGGGTTGTTCCTGCCCAGATGCAGGACTCTACACTTTCCCTTGTTAAATTTCATCAGGTTATTCCCCGCCCAACTCTCCAGCCCGTCCAGGTCCCGCTGGATGACAGCACAGCCTTCTGGTGTGTCAGCCACTCCTCCCAGCTTAGTGTCATCAGCAAACTTGCTGATAGTACACTCTATTCCCTCGTCTAAATCGTTAATGAATATATTGAATAATATTGGCCCCAGCACTGACCCCTGAGGCACTCCACTAGGTACTGGCCTCCAACTAGACTCCGCACCATTGACTACCACTCTCTGGCTTCTCTCCTTAAGCCAGATGTTCCTTTGGGAACATGCACGGAGAAATTCATGTTCTTGGAGAGATTCTTCTGAAAAAGTCGGGTGCTGTCAACTTCTGTGTGTGACAGTTCAGCTGGGAAGGCTGTACTGTCCCTGTGGGGACATGAAAGCCTGGGCAATTCCTGAATTTTGTGAAAGATCATTTCTTTTCACAAGTGCTGGGCAGGGACGGGGCACCTGCCCCGAACCGTGGCTGTTCAGGTCTCTGGCTGCAGGGAGTGCCAGAGCCTGCTGCTGCTGCCGGGGGAGGGAGGCAGCATTCCACCTGCGCCAGGTGTGAGCAGCTGCAAGATCTGCTCAGCATGGTCACGAACCTTGAGGAGGAAGTTGAGACACTGATGTCCATCAGGGAGTGTGAAAAGGAGATCGACTGGTGGAGTAACTCCCTAGTGTGCCAGTCAGAGAGGCTCCAGGGGATACCCCCAAAAGCTGATGGACCCCCTGCTCTGTCGGGCAGAGGGAGGAGACCTGAGACTGCCCCTGCCCTGTTGCTGTCAGGCAGAGGTTGGGGACCAAAAAGATCAGGAGTGTTGGAAGCGAGTTCCAGTTTGGTGCTGCGGGCAACCCCCCTCCCTACCTGCTTTGCTTCACGAGGTGCCCCTCTGCCCCTCAGGCCCTGGATCTTGAAGAAGAGGTAGGTAATGATGTGGTGCAAGTCCAACCTAGGAGGTCACATAGAAAGAGGGGGTTGACTCCATACCTCAAGGCTGCCTCTGATAAGAAAGAAAGAAGGGTAATTCTGGCAGGTGATTCTGTTCTGATAGGGACAGAGGCACAATATGCAGAGCTGACTCTCATCATAGGGAAGTTTGTAATCTACCTGGAACCCAGATCAGGGATATCACCCGGGCACTCCCCAGCCTGGTGCACCCAACAGACTACTACCCACTGCTGATCTTCCAGACAGGGGCGGTGGAAGGTGCATCCTGCAACTGGGGGGAATTAGAAAGATTTCAAGGCTTTGGGATGGATGGTGAAAGAGTCAGGGGCACAAGTAATGGGCTTGCACCAGTGGGGCAGCGCTCTAGAATTGATAAAGACTGGGAGGCCTCCCGTACCCCTAGGGTGAAATGGGTGTGCTCAGCTCATTCGCTGAAATGCCTGTACACCAATGCACACAGCATGGGGAATAAGCAGGAGGAGTTAGAAACCTGTGTTCATTCAGGAGATTATGATCTGGTGGCAATTACAGAGACATGGTGGGACAGCACACGTGACTGGAATTTAGTCATGGATGGCTATGTCCTTTTCAGGAAGGACTGGCCAGCCAGGCAAGGTGGTGGTGGAGTTGCTCTTTACATGAAAGATCAACTATAATGTATTGAGTATTGTCCGGGCATGGATGAGGAGCGAGATGAGAGTCTGTGGGTGAGAATTAAGGGGCAAGCTGGCAGGGGTGATACTGTTGTGGGTGTCTATTGCAGGCCACCAGATCAGGGTGAGGAAGTTGATGATGCCTCTACAGAAAGCTGAGAGCAGCCTCAGTCACAGGCTCTGGTTATTGAGGGGAATTTTAACTTCCCTGGTGTTTGCTGGAAGTACTACTCAGCCAACCACCCACAGCCCAGGAGGTTCCTCCAGTGCATTGACGATAACTTTCTGATGCAAATGGTGGAGGAGCCGACTAGAACAGGAGCACTGTTGGATCTCATCCTCACAAGGAGGGTCTGATGAATTGGGTGGGTTGTGGCGACTAGAAACTGCACACACCGGGATGCAGACGGAGATGCACAGACACAGAGTTCTTGTTAGCAGTGAGAGCAGAGGCAGGCAGAGCTGAGCTCTCTTTTATTAACAGTTCTCAATTTATATGTTTATGTGTGACTGACAGCACCTTGGTAGCAACCTATGTGTGTACTTACGGACAGGCACAGTGGAGCACAAAAGGTGCTAAAGAGCCATCAACAGCCCCGTTGAAAGCTCCAGATCTCAGGGGAATGTGAATCTGTATCATTCTGATATGCTAATGCCTCTTCCTTTGGTGTCTTCTGTTTCTTTGTTGCCCTCTGCTGCAGTGACAGATGCTGTATCTCTGGTCCTGTGCCATGTTTGTCCAACTCATAGTCACAGAATCACAGAATCACAGAATGTTAGGGATTGGAAGGGACCTCAAAAGATCTTCTAGTCCAATCCCCCTGCCGGAGCAGGAACACCTAGATGAGGTTACATAGGAAGGCGTCCAGGAGGGTTTTGAATGTCTCCAGCGATGGAGACTCCACAATCTCCCTGGGCAGCCTGTTCCAGTGCTCTGTCACCTTTACTGAGAAGAAGTTTATTCTGAAATTTAAGTGGAACATCTTGTGTTCCAGTTTGAACCCATCACCCCTTGTCCTATCATTGGTTGTCACCGAGAAGAGCCTGGCTCCATCCTCCTGACACTCACAATTTATGAACCTGGAACACAAAAGTGTTTTTCCACTGCTGTGGTAGAAGAGGGAGGCTTAGTACGATTCTAAAAATTTAAAATATATATTGCATTGTCTAATTGTTCTTCAAGCATCATATTGCCCCTTTTTTTGTTTTAGTAACATCTGCTTCAGTGTGGAATGGGCCTGTTCAATAATAGCCTGTGCAGTGGCAGAATGAGAAATACCTGTGACGTGCGAAACACCCCACTGCTGTCAGAATGTTGCGTGGATTTAGCAGTGTATCCAGGACCATTGTCAGTTTTAGTCTGTTGTGGCACTCCCAGCATTGCAAAACAGTGGGTCCAGTGATGCTGAACAACTCTGCTGTTCTCACTTGTAGGAGCAGATGCACAAAGCATACCTGAAAAAGTCTAGAAACATATACATATTTCAAACCACCAAAAGATGAGACATATTGATACATGGAATTGACAACTAATTAACACTTAAAGAACTAACCCTACCCCACTAAAGACACTTAGAGAGCTAACCCTTTAACCCACAGCACTGTTGCCTAGCCTTGCTTAACTCTGTGTAACTTATTATACGAAAAACAGGACTCCACTGACGCCTTGCAAGGATAACAAGCGTTGGGTGCATCCTTGATGCATCCTTTGGTGAACTAGATTACTTGGGCACAGGACAAGAGATACGCTAGTTTTAACCAACTCAGCAGTCTGAGACCTAACCAACTCATCACACTGGAGCAAAGGTGACCGTGTACAGAGAAAGAGCACCCGTGTTCACCATCACTGCGCAGCTGCAACCAGGAGGAGCCAGAGGTGGAGACTATGGAAATGGTGTCCCGGAACTCATTGTAATAAGAACCGCCTTCTCGGGGACAGGTTTTGAACATGTATAGGCGTTCCTAAAACTTTCATGAATATGTAACAATTTACTGCATTTAACCAGGCTCACAGCTACTGTAATTTTACACACGTATTAGGTGAAATGATTCCACATGTGTCCAGCGTCGTAAATAAATACCTACCCTCTTTATAACCTCAAGGGCTTTAAGGTCATTCCGCGCCTCATTTTGGCGAGCCAGCCAGGAGGGTGTTCTGCTTGCCTTTTTGAACAATTGGGAAGGGATGTCTTAGGCGCGCCCTGAAGACTTTTTCTGAAAGATCTCCAGTCCCCATTGTTCATTGCAGGAGCAGACAAAAGACCTCCAGTCACGATAGCGGATAAGGTATGTTGTAATAAATTTAATTTAAATGCATTTAATTGCATTTGGCAGCGAGCCAGTAAGGCATGGAGAGACGTCTCATGCGTGGCCACAGTTCCGCAGTGGGATAAGGTACCTGGGAAATGGGGCAAGTTGCTGTCTGTCTGTGGGTACAGCCGCTAGCAATCTTGGCGGTAGATTGAGCAACTCCACGATATCTGCATCTCGATTCCAAGAGCCGGGATGGACTTTTGCTAATGACTAATTTAGCAAGAGTGAAGGGTAATGCAGAAATCATATTTTTCAGCTGCTGAAAAAGGTAATGGTGAAAAAGGAATAATTGTTCCATAATTATGTGTTATCTTTTGTAAGTGCCCGGGCATTCCATGCGTTCCATTCTAAATCGTAAAGTAACTCGTAAATTGTAAGACCAACCAGCCCTGTCTGTGTGAGCTGTGTGAGTGTGTGCTACTTACAGTAATTGCTGTTTATGGTGGTACGCTTTAGCATGTGATCTGTATAAAGCAGAAGATGAGCTTAAAGCACCTTGATTTAAGTCACGTGACATATGAGTTAAAATTACAGTGCACACGATGTAAGAAAGTATATGCAGATATGTTTTTCACCCTCCGAAATCAGGGACGTAATAACAAAACGGGAACCAGTTCCGTTAAAGTACTAAAATACCATCTTGCTCTTCTTAGGATGCATCCTTACACATTAGAGTAACTTAGTGGGGAAACCTGATAAAAGAAAGTTTGAAACAATGTTGTATTCACTTGTGGTTTGAATGTGGGGCTATGGGGCTATGTGGGGCTATGTGGGGCTATGACCTCAAAAACTAGCATGGTGAATTTACTAAGTATCTTACAACTAGTTACCACAGAACAAATCTATTAAAAGATTTTTGGTTTAATTTCCCAGTTTCATTAGAACTATGGATATGCTAGGGATGCCATTAAATTTTACCCTCAGACTGCTCCGTTCAGTACTACAACATCGCTGCAGTGAGGGGGAGAGAAAACGCCCCTTTTGCTGCCTTTTTTTCTTTTTTCTTCTTCTTACTCTTCTTGTTGCAGTTTAGATATAGGCAAGGCCACGCAGGTGGTGTTAATTGCTGGTGCTAAGTGGGAGCTTCCTGGTCCTGGCAAAACTCCTCGATTACAATGAGCTGAGTTTATCTTGCAGCTTGACACAGGCCTGGAATTTACGTTCAAGCTGTATAGCACAGGTCTGGGATATTTTACTTTTTTATTTTTCCATTTCATTCCAGCCATAATACACTCTATACTCAATTCTAATTAGCTGAGCAATAGTTATATTCCTCTGCCCCATTTGCCTTTTGCGTTTTATTACAGATGTCAATAAACAGCATATTAACCATCAACACATCACTTTCATTTTCCTAGATCCAATTCAGGTCATATTCTAGCAAATTTTAAATACAACCTCTTCAAAGTTCACATCCATCATAGCATTTAGTTCTATTTCCCATACCTCCAACTAGGACATAAATCCAATGCAAATCAGAGTTCCACAACTTACATTATTTTCTGGTCTCAAAATTATTATATAACAAGAAAAGCAATTGCTCTAATGCGTAGGGATGCATCCTAAGGGGGAGCAAGGTGGTATTTTAGTAGCGGAACCATTTCCCATTTTGTAATTATCTCCCCAAACAAAATTATTTTGGTACCAAATATAATTATGCCAATTAAAATACTGAGCTCAGATATGCAAACCAAATACCAAGTTCAAATATGCAAATGGATCACAAGCACACATATTCAAGAAAGTATCTTGATGTTTGCATTGCACCTTTGAACCACCTACTGCACAGCCAGGTAGAGGTGCCTCTGGGTCTCCCTGACAAAGCAGGTCAGTGCGCGCTGAAGCCCAACCAGCACCTGCCCTTGCGCTGCCCTAGCAAGCCAGACTGGGCAAGGCTTTTATTAGTGTCTCGTCTGGGGTGATACAACTGCCATCCCAAAATCAGGATTCTTTATCTCATACACATACAAAAGAGCCAAATTTAGTGCACTGAGATGAGTCACAGCCTATCACAGAGTTGCGCAAGTCTGGATGTTGGAATAAAGCTAGCATGCTAGAAAGAAAAGTGACAGGTGTTAGACACAAAATCTTATTATCACATTCACACAGCAAAGAACTGTAGTACTCACGATCTTCTGTATCACAGTATCACAGTATGTTCGGGATTGGAAGGGACCTCAAAAGATCATCTAGTCCAATCCGACTGCTGGAGCAGGAACGCCTAAGTGAGGTCGCACAGGAACATGTCCAGGCGGGTTTTGAATGTCTCCAGAGAAGGAGACTCCACAACCCCCCTGGGCAGCCTGTTCCAGTGCTCTGTCACCCTTACTGAGAAGAAGTTTTTTCTCAAATTTAAGTGGAACCTCTTGTGTTCCATCTTGATCCCATTACCCCTTGTCCTATCATTTTTTGCCACCGAGAAGAGCCTGGCTCCATCCTCGTGGCACTCACCCTTTATATATTTATAAACATTAGTGAGGTCACCCCTCAGTCTCCTCTTCTCCAAACTAAAGAGACCCAGCTCCCCCAGCTTTTCTTCATAAGGGAGGTGCTCCACTCCCTTAATCATCTTTGTTGCCCTACGCTGGACTCTCTCCAGCAGTTCCCTGTCCTTCTGGAACTGAGGGGCCCAGAACTGGACACAATATTCTAGATGGGGTCTCACCAGGGCAGACTAGAGGGGAAGGAGGACCTCTCTCGATCTACTAACCGCTCCCCTTGTAATACACCCAAGGATGCCATTGGCCTTCCTGGCCACAAGGGCACAGTGCTGGCTCATGGTCATCCTGCTGTCCACCAGGACCCCCAGGTCCCTTTCCCCTACACTGCTCTCTAATAGGTCATTCCCCAGCCTATACTGGAACCTGGGGTTGTTCCTGCCCAGATGCAGGACTCTGCATTTTCCCTTGTTAAATTTCATTAGGTTATTCCCTGCCCAACTCTCCAGCCTGTCCAGGTCCCGCTGGATGGCAGCACAGCCTTCTGGTGTGTCAGCCACTCCTCCCAGCTTAGTGTCATCAGCAAACTTGCTGATAGTACACTCTATTCCCTCGTCCAAATCGTTAACGAATATATTGAATAATATTGACCCCTGAGGCACTCCACTAGGTACTGGCCTCCAACTAGACTCCGCACCATTGACTACCACTCTCTGGCTTCTCTCCTTAAGCCAGTTTGCAACCCACCTCACTACTCCATTGTCTAGACCACACCTCCTCAACTTAGCTGTGAGGATGCTGAGGGAGACTGTGTCAAAGGCTTTACTGAGGTCAAGGTAGACCACATCCACCGCTCTGCCATCATCCATCCACCTTGTTTCATTCTCATAAAAGGCTATGAGGTTGGTCAAGCATGACTTACCCTTGGTAAAACCATGCTGACTACCCCCAATAACCCTCTTATCCTTGATATGCCTTGAGATGGCACCAAGGATAAGCTGTTCCATTACTTTCCCAGGGACAGAGGTGAGGCTGACCGGTCTATAATTACCCGGGTCCTCCTTCTTGCCCTTTTTGAAGACTGGAGTGACATTTGCTTTCCTCCAATCCTCGGGCACCTCCCCCATTTCCCAAGACTTGGCAAAAATGATGGAGAGTGGTCCAGCAATGACTTCAGCCAGCTCCCTCAGCACCCGCAGATGCATCCCATCTGGACCCATGGATTTATGGATGTCCAGACTAATTGCTCCCTAACCCAGTCCTCATCGACTAAAGCAAACTCCTCCATTGACCTGGCTTCATCCGGGGTCTCAGGGATACAGGGCTCCCCAGGACAGCCTCCGGCAGAGTAGACAGAGACAAAGAAGGCATTCAGTAATTCTGCCTTCTCTGTATCTTCTGCCACCAGGGCACCCACCCCATTCATCAGTGGGCCTACATTGCGTCAGGTATTAGTTTTATCTGCTATGTATTTGAAAAAGTTCTTTTTGCTGTCCTTGACCCCTCTCGCCAGCTGGGACCTTTCCGACTGGCACGTCAGGGTGTTACTCCACCGGTCGATCTCCCTTTCGCACTCCCTGATGGTCCTCAGCGTCTCAACCTCCTCCTTAAGTTTCACAACCATGTCGAGCAGATCTTGCACCTGCTCACACCTCACACAGGTGGAGTGCTGCCTCCCTCCCCCGGCACCAGCAGGCTCTGGCACTCCCTCCAGCCAGAGACCTGAACAGCCACTATTCTGTATGATAGCAAAATGTACATTTTGAGTCAACGGATTCTCATGACTTAGTAGTCTGTGAACTTACTGTACCATATAACAGGCAAAGACTTTTTAAACTGTAATATGCTTAAACAGATACCTACAAAGAAAACAGGTTAATAAGGAAAACATCTATGACTGCTCTGTTATATAGCGCTGTTGAGGACACTGTTTACTGACATGACCCTTATTACCACAAATAAAGCACTTAAGACTCGCTTGATTTACACTGAGCTGAGACAACGTGGCTGCTAATACCGGAGCCTGATATGTTTCAGTCCCTATATTCTGACAAACCTTAACGTGTTGCGTGATATCAGCGGCTTTACCTTTCACTGACCACAAAGCAGCCTGGCGGTCAGAGTTAGCATTGTCAGATGCCAGCTGAAGCAGCAAAACTTTTGCTGCATCTTCATTTTCAACCTGCCTTGCCATAACAATTTGCAATCTGTCAATGAATTTTATAAAAGACTCCTGTGGTCTCTGTGTTATTGTTGCAAACAAGCTTATGTGCTGTCCTGCCTCCCTAACCCGATGCCATGCCATAATAGCGAGATGAGTTGCTTGTTCAAAAACCTGCCCTGGAAGCCCAGCCTTCACCTGTGGAGTGATATACTGTCCGGTGCCTAGCAACATATCCTGATTTATCCCTGCTCCTGATGAAAAAATTTTCCAAGACCCGTTCAATCATAAGATCTTTATTCTCTAATTGCTACACAGAATATTGCGCTGGTGTCAAAATTGTTTTAGCAAGCAATTTCCAATCCCACGGAGTCATTATGTATGTGGCACCAATAACTTCAATAACTCCCATTGTAAAAGGACAGTGTAACCCATTCTCTTGCACAGATTTATTAACTCCTTAACCATTGTATAAGGTAGTCCACCATGTTCTGGTGGTTGTTGTGGTTTGTAAATAACTGGAAAAGGGAAAGAAAAACCGCTGTACTCCATAGCCTTTTCATGGCATTTTTGCATCACCCTTTTGTGTTCTGCTGTCTTAGTCAGGAAGGGGTTATTGGGTGCTCTATAAGCATCATTGAAATCAGGCAAAGGGGGTGCTGAGGGCAGAGTTTTAGACTCCTGACTCAGCTCCTCACAAATTTCTGCCTTCTCTTTACATAGCTGTGACGCATTAACAATGGATGTAAAACTGACTCTTTGAGATCTACAGAGCTTGACTCAGAAGTATTAGTGCTGTCAAGACTCAAATCATTAGCAACCTGCTCATTTGTGTTTTTCTGTCCATCCTCCCCTGTTTCCCTTGCACTATTTGCTCTGCCGACTGCAACAGCGATAGCGCAGAGTACACAAATCTCCACGTTACATGCAAACCATCGGGGACTGCAAAACCTGAATTCTTTTGCACGTGTGTAGATATTCCCCGACCTGTTTCCAAATTCTACTCTCAAATGTCCCCTCACTCGGAAACGAAGCACAATTCTCTCTCACCCATACCAGCAGCGAAGCAACCTGCTTCTCACAAATGCGATACCCAGAAAAACGTAACATCTGCAGTAAAAACTGCAAATACAATTTAAGCGGCTTGCCTCATACTAACGCAATCCAGCAGCTCTCTCGTTCCACGAGGACTGCCTGTCCCTATTTATACCTTAGAGATTATTGTGGCCACAAATAAAATCTACTCACCTGTCGGATTGCGTGGTTGCCACCAAACACACTGCTCGATGAAGAGCCTCCAGGGGTCACACACTCACACGGGGCACCACTTGCGGCGATTAGAAACAACGCACACCGGGACGCAGACAGAGATTCGTGCACAGACAGAGATCTTGTTCAGGAAGGAGCGCAGAGCCGGGCAGAGCAGAGAGCTGAGCCAGGCTGAGGCCTTCTTTATTAGTCAGTGACAGTTTATAGGATTTACAGATACGGACCTGGACTAAGATGTTACATAAGGTGTTTTTCCCATAATTGTTATTAAAAACACACCACACAGATGTTATCTTTGTTTCAGTTACATTCCCACTCATTCACAGACTAGGCCCAAGGACATTCACACATCATAGATATGGGGGCAGTTCTCCGACACAAGATATCATTCTCACAAGTCTGAGCTATAACTCTCTACAATTATGAGAAACATGCTTCAACACAATCTGTCCAAGGCCCTTTCTCTTTTGCTATCATCTAATTATGTTAGCATTATTTCTTTGGCCGTCCAGATGGTCATGTTAGTATTGATCTTCCTTTATCATCCAGGTGGCTGGAACTGCACATCTTGCTTTCCCACAGTGCTGTGCCCAGCTCCAAGGTGCAGCACAAAAGTGCCTTTGACACTATCACAGCATTTCAGGCTCTAATACATGGGGGCTTTTAAGAGTAGATCACATGCATGTTACACAGTAAGAAGGTCTGTGTTATTTTTATCATTCAAGAACCCATCTCATTCCATATAATATAATATTACGTGGAAATTGGACAGATTTGGGGTCATAATGCTTTTTTGAGTATTGCCAAGAATTATGCATCCAGTCGGAGACACTGAAAACCAGCCTGATTTACAAAAGTATGGCTGTTATATGCCTCCTACTGCCAAGAAAATGTCAGGTACTTTTAGATATTGCTTTCAGATTTAAGAGTCAAACGGTATACAGCTATTCCAGAACTTACTTTAAATTATATTTTAAAGCCTACAAATAAATAAACATAATTTTTCAAATTTCAACATCCAGTTTTTGCCCTGAGGAAGCAATAACAGTTGCATTCTGAAGGCTTTAGCTAGCTTTCCTCTGAAACAAGGCAGAATGATGACCCAATTCAACATAATACTGATATGAGTAAAAAAAAAAAAGTTGCATATTGCTTACTTCATTCATAGAAGGTGGCAAAATAATTTTGATGCCCATTCACTAATTAAATTCAGAAATGGGTGAACAAGAAGCAACGGGAAAAAATAAGAAATAAATATCTTCTTCCTAAATGTCTAAAACCTTTGCAGGCAACATGCACGACACTGCTTTCATTTCATCATTGTTGTGTTCTCCCACCATGACTCAAAGTCGACATATTAGCATATTATTCCTGACAGTGATTAACGAAAGAAGAGACTCATCAATAGTTAAATCAATGTGTTTGGGAGTAAAACTTTTTTCAGACTCTAGTAAAATTCAGAACAACAACAACAAAAACAGTTAAAAACATTTTTTAGTTGCCAAATGCCCGATGATATAATACAGGAAGAATGTTATAAGATACATTATACATTTCAGAGGGAAATTCTATCTGTATCCTTTTCAAAAAATCACACATTTAGCCTCATTAGATAAAAGTAATGAAAAAAAAAATAATTCAGTTTCAGAAATAATTTCGTTAGAAAAACAGGAGATGAAAAATGCATAATATTTAAGAAGCTCTAAGAGACCCAGAATACCAACAATTTCTGGAACTACACTTTAAAAGACAGAGAAAGATAGAAAGAAATAAAGACAGACAGACACAGGAAAGACTTAGGTACATTTGAATAAGCAAACTCAGTAGCCAGCAGAGAAACATGACAGAAATGTGCTTTTCGCATGTCAGTGCAAGTGATTCCTTTAGAAGAAAAAACTTTTCCTTCCTTCTGGTGACACACAGAAGTTGACAGCCCCAAGTTTTTGAGAATAGTCTCTCCAAGAACTAGAATTTCTCCCTGGCTGTTCCCAAAGCACCTCAGTCACAGGTGAGCAAAGACAGCCACAGCCAACTCCATGAGGCTCTTCTTCAAAGAATAACTTCCTCTTTCTCATTGTACGTGCCAGCTGAGTCCTGGAGATCTCTTTTGGGAAGACCACTAGTCAGCTTTGAGATACGATAGAGTAGTAAACGCTTGTGGTCAGGAGCAAGGCAGAGGTGCTGAGGCAACCCACTGCAACATGAGACACCCAGGTTGGGATTCGGCTCCTCTGGATTTACGCAGATATAGTGCCGCCCTGGATGCTGAAAAATTGCTCAGATCCCATTAGAGATAGCCGCATAAAATGTTGTCCAGTTAAAACAAGTACCATGTGTAAGGGACTCTTCTTTTTTATTTTTTTTTCTTTACTATCTCATGTTCAAACCTTCTCATTTTGAAAGGTTCAAGAAACACAAAGTGAAAGACATTTTAAAAGTAGTTATCAAACAGGAAATCCAAAGGTGCAGCTGTTCCTCCTGCTTTCCCCTAAATTCCAGAGGAACAGTCTCTGGGAAATGAAAAGAGTGTAAGCAACAGGTTGTGCCCATCGCAAAATACCTGACTGCAGCTCATTCATTGTGCAGTGCTAGTTTCCCTCTGGAGTAATTTCAAGAGCACCAAGCATGTGATACATCTTTGTGTGCTCTCAAGAGCTCCAAGCCAGTTGAATAGGAAGAATGTCACTTTTTCACTTAAACAACCTTTTCTATTACATATGTTTGTTCCATAATAAAGCCTGTCTCTCTATATTACATTACATACATGTACAAAGTGTACTGTCATTATAGAATACCTGCCCCATCTAACAGGGAAAAGCTCACAGCTTGTCTGTGTGACGCAGCTCCATACACACATTCTGTCTAATATTGGAAGCCAGGAACTTGTTTGTGTGTTCATGTGATATGCAAATCATCATAGCATTTGCTACCAGTTTTCTCCCACCTGAAGCAAGTGCCTTCACATGTCTACTTCCTTACCTACATACATAGAGCAATTGGAATGAAGTTTCTGCTCTTGGTAGCCACAGCACAGGGTTTTGGACTCAACCAATTGCAGTTGGCTGACAGCCTGGGAAAAGGTGTGTTTGCAGCGTGTCACCAAATGCAGTTGCCATAACCCTTGCCAGTGACAGTGAGCATAAATCCAGCAGCACGGCTTCTTCCAGCTTGCTGGATCACAGGCCACTTGATCTGCACCTCAAAAGTGATATGTGACTCTCACGCATATGTCATGTCAAATGAGTAAGAAGCAATTAAAGAGAGTCAAAACATAACATGACCACTTTTGAAAGAATGTACACAGGATAGATTAGGTCATCCCTATCAATATTTGTCTAATTTGAGAGAAAGTATCCCAGCTTCCTATAGAAAGTGTAGTTGCGTACTGTTTAAAAAGAAACGTGAAGAATCTTGGAGATTTGCAGCTTCTGTTCAGTCTCTAAGTGACAGCGCAACAGCCATAAAGTACAATGTAAATGCCTCAGATGGTACAAATTCTGATAATCTTTGGAAGGAAACGCCACAGGGCTCCTACTACTCCATAGAAGAAAACGAGTGAAAGGGAGTTGATTCAAGGATACCAGTCCTCCAAAGTCCCAGCGATGTCATGGACAGTTTGGTGATCCTTCACCTAGCTGTTGATGCCAGCACAACATCACATCCCATGGGCCTTCTCTATGCCCTACACAGCTACCTACAGTAGAAATCAAATAACTGACTAACTAACTAAACCTCTCGTCACAATGACATAAGAAAACAAGTTTTGACAGTCACAAACACGTATGTGAAATTCATGTGTTCAGTACACGGCTACATACGGTGGTACTGGGACAGTCATAAAAATAGGGAGGGACCAGCTGTGGATGGCAATGGTACAGGCACGAAGCACGCCAGGATACATCCATACACACTCGTGACCCAGAGCAGCTTGGCAAAGCTGCTGGAAAGCAACATGGCACAAAAGGTTCAAGCGTCCTGCAGGACAGCAAGTTGACCAGGAGCCTGCAAGGTGCCCTTGCCCCCAGGTGGTGGCAAGTGGTGGCCTGGGCTGCAGAAGGCAAAGCACGGCCAGCAGCTGGAGGGAGGTGACCCTTCCCCTCTGCTCAGCACTGTGAGGCCAGGACTGCGGTGCTGTGCCCGGGGCTGGGCTCCAAGGACGAGAGAGACATGGGCAGAATGATGGGGAGAGCCCCAGTGCACCCCCCCCTTGCAACCCCGGTATATGGAATGGTCTGTTGTGTTGACCCAGCGTTGGCCAGGCAACGCTTCTGTGCCAACACGGAGCCGCTGGGGAGAAAACACCTCTTGTCCAGCAGCTCTGCCCGGCACAGGGACGCCCATTGGCAGCCTCCCTCCACGCAGTTGGGCACTCGTTGAGGCACCAGCCAAAAGCAGCTCTCACCACAGCTTTTGGCTGCACTTGTCGAGATGGGTCAGGTCAACTGCTGCCGCGGCTCCCGGTAGGCTCCCCCCACGGCTCGGGAACACCACAGCAAAGTTGGTCCTGTGGACATCAGATGCTTTTTTCACGCCTAATACTGTCTGCTCTGCAGGGAGGACACTGAGCCTGTGCAGCAATGCGTGCCCATCTCGGCATTAGGAGAGCCACTGCTCCGGCAGCAGGTGCAGGTGACCCTGGGCCATGCGACCAAGAAGAGGGACCTCCTCCTCTTCAGCCGCAGCTTGGTCATCGCCAAGCCCCAGTAAGACTCACACACCCCAGATGCCTTTCCTCCCAAGCCCTGGCCCTAGCACCAGGGCAGGGACAGCCCAGAAGCAGCCCCAGACCCGGGTACCCTGCTGCTAGATGCACCCATGGCCATGCCCATGTCAGGCAGACGCCAGAGGGGAGCCAGTGGGCTCGGCACCGCCAGGTCACTCCCTGCCGCTCCTCTCTGCAGACGTGGCAGCGACCCGCGCCCGCAGCTCTGCCTGGCCCTGTGCCGGCTGCAGGTGCTGGGCAGCGGGAAGGGGGCAGCCGGAGATGCCGCTGAGGAGGAGGAAGGTGAGAACACCAACTCCCTCGTCCTGGTCTGGCCCTGCGGATCCTGCATCGTCACCTTCTGGTGAGTCTCTGTGCCACATTTCACTGCAGGGACAAGTCCTGCCCCACAGAGCTCTGTCCTGCCTCTGTGGTCATCCCCATAGGGCAGGGCTGTGCTCGCGCCAGCCTCTGCCCGCAGGCTGGGGAGCAGCAACACTCAGGCTGTTTCTCCTCTCTTTCTGCAGCTGCCGGGCAGTGAAGCAGCTCTGGCTCAGCACGCTCCTTGCGTAAGTCCAGCTGTGGCCAGCCAACATCTGCCCAGCCCCGACCTCCGCACTGCCGCGGCTCTCTGCTCCGCTGCCCAGTGGTGCCCAGCTGCTTCACTGCAGCTTGCAAGTGCTGCCTGGGCTGGCAGGAGAGAGGCGAGCTGGCCTGGGTCTCACACAGCTCTTTCTTTGTCCTTTCCCTTCCCCACACACAGACCACCAGAAGGAGTGGAGGGAGCCCATGTCACCCAGCTGCCCTCCTTTAATGTGCTGATGAAGGAGCTGAGGTGCCGCAATGCTGTGAGTGTCCGTCCTGTCTCCATTCTGTCCCCAGACATGACTGCAGCCCAGCAGCAGGTGCAGCACTTCTCACCCTCTCCAATTTTTCCCTTGCCCAGGCCATGACCCTGCACAGCCGGAGCCTGGAACAGCTCCTTGAGGACCAGGCAAAGGTCAGGATTACCCAGGGTGCAATCTTGGCCACCCTCAGATTTCATTCATGGTACATGGTGCTCATAGAACACCCTTTTTACTGCAGGACTGTTTGGTGAGTGCAGTGTGTTTCTTGCAGGCTGGTGCAGAGCAGCGGCCACCACCCGGCATCCCCTCCGGCAGCCCAAGTGGAGTTGGCCACTCAGCTGGTGAGTTTGGGGAAGACAGGGGCAGGATGGCCCTTCTCTCTTCCTTTGGCACACGGGCACTCGTGCTGCACTGGGACTGCTGCTGCCCTTTCTGCAGGGCATGTCCATCCACATGGCTCTGCAGAGGGGGAGAGCTGAGCCCCTGGGGTCACTCGTTCCAAAATGACTCTTCATCCACATGCTCAGTGGTGGGGGAAAAGTGCTGAGGGGCTCAAGGAGAGCTGGCCTGGCACTTCTCCTCCATGGCTCATTGCTCTCTTCTCCTTTGTAGCAGGCAGGATGTACAGGAAGAGGAGGGGGCTGCCCAGGCCCTTCCCACGCCCACTGATGCCAGGCTGTGTGCACAGGGGGCTTCTCTTCGGCCGGCCCCTGGCAGCTCTGTGCAGCCAGGACGGCACGCTGCCCCAGACCATCCAGGTAAGCAAGTCTGGCCACCTGGTCTCCATTCTGCGGGCTCCTCTGGAGAGATGGTGTCCCCATCGGAGAGAGCTCACATGGGTGTTGGGGACAAGGCTGGCTCCTCCACACATCACCCACCTCCAGCCATCGCTTTCCTGCCCCAGTGACAGCTGCACATCCGTCCATGCTCCATCCTGCCCTTGAGGAAGGTTCAGTAATCCCAGGGCCTGTCTCCAGACCAGTAATGATCTCTTCTGTCCCCTGCAGGACCTGCTGGCTCTCCTGCACCAGCACGGGCCATCCACGGAGGGGATCTTCCTCGTGACGGCCAGCGAGCGGGCCACCCAGGAGCTCCGGGAGGCCCTGGACAGCGGCGCAGAGGTCCACCTGGAAAGCCAGCCGCTGCACCTCCTGGCCGTCATCCTGCAGGTGAAGCCTGCTGACCTGGAGCCCGGCAGCTCCCGGCTCTGGCGCTGCTGATGGGCCCCTGCCAGAGCAGGAGCCCAAAGCCAGGAGCAGCTGCTCAGCCGGAGGGCTGGGCTTGCTGCCTGTGCTCCCGGCGGCACTGCTCACAGCCTCACGCGCAGCCCTTGCCATTGCAGGACTTCCTGCGCAAGATCCCCTCCCAGCTCCTCCAGGCTGAGCTCTACCAGGAGTGGATGAGCGCCGTGCTGAAGACCAGCAGGCAGGAGAGGATGGCTGGGCTCAGAGAGTAAGTATGGACAGCAGTCTGTCTGATCCACAGGCACTGGCAGAGCCCGGCACTTTTCTGCAAAGACACAACCTGCCTGGAAAAGCTTTGTTTTCATCCTGCCACCTCTTCTCCTGCTACTGTGGGGTCAGGTTTTTGGGGAAAGTGGCACGGAAAAGCATTTCTCTCCTTGGAGCACTTCCTGCAGACACTGGGTTTGCTCCACTAAGAGGCTGTTGCCACAAGGAGGTGGCCGCATGTCAGCCAGGGCACACGTTCTGCTGTAAACCAGCCATGGCCAGGGAGCCTTCTCTCGCCTGGGCTTGGCTGAGATCAGCCTGGGACACCTGCCTTGATGACATCTCCTTTCTGAACATTGTGTTCCTATTTCCTCAGGGTGGCCAGCAAGTTGCCCAAGGCCAACCTCCTCCTCCTCAAAGACTTGCTCAGCCTGCTCCACGCCATTTCCAGCAATGCCACCACCACCAGGATGACAGCCAGGAAACTGGCTGTCTGTTTGGGGACAGTCCTCCTCAGCCCACCCGAGGAGGACATGCTCCCCGTGGATGTCCTGGTGGAGGTGATGAAGGTACGTTGCATTTACCAGCCGGCTACAGCCTCCCAGGCCCAGCCGAGGTTTGCTGTTCAGAGGTTCCAGGCTGCCTCCTCAGTTCAGCAAACGCTGCTGGGGGAGCTGCTGGCAAGAGCAGCCCCACAGCTGCAGCTTCTGAGCAGAAGCCATGGTGGGGAGTGGGAGAGGCCCTTGGACCTGGTTGCAGCCACCGGGGCAGAAACCAATGGTTTTCTGTGTGCAGGTGACAGGGCTGGTGCAGCTCCTCATTGAGCACCACGGGGAGCTCTTTGAGGAGGAGGAGGAGCAGGCGGGGCTTGCCAGAGCGTCGGCCGAAGAGTTGCCAGTGCCAGAGGCAGACGCCAAAACTTCAGAGGTATGTGAGGTCCAAAACCCGGGTGAGAACAAAAGCGTCCCCCCTCTTAGAAGTTGGGACTGCTGCCACAGGGACAAGCAAAGTCATCCACCAGCTGGAGCTCTGCTAGGGTGCAGAGCCTGCTCTCCATCTTTTGAATTGTAACACTGCTCTGAGTACAGGAAAGGTTTCTGAGGTGCCCAGAGGGGGTCCCATAGAGGTTGCATGCACCTGCCCTTGTGTGTCTGGCAGGAGGAAAATTCTTACTGCGTCTGTACCCTGGCCTGGCCACTGAAGCAAAGATTAGTTCAGCTCTTAGGTCAAAAGCCCTTGTGTTCATGGAAATCTCCCCAAACTTGAACAATCTCAGTCATTGCTATTGTAACACCAAACCCTAACTCCAGCTCTCAGGAGTCCTGCAGAGGAGAACTAGGAATGGCTATTGGATTTCACGTGAAAGCACAAGATGCTGCTTCTCCTCTCAGCCTTGTCCCTAATGCCTGTCTTTTCCCCCTTCTTTCCCCAGGCACTCTGAAGAGGTCCTGAAGAAATGCCTCAGACTGGACACGATTTGTTTTGCACAACATTCAGCAGTTAGTTAGTTAGTTAGTTAGTTCATTTGTTCTTTAGTTAGTTAATTAATTAGTTAGTTTTTGCTGTAGGTAGATGTGTTTTGAGTGTATGTTTTTCACATATGAGTTTCTGAGTTTCATAAATTTAGGTTTTTAGCCAATATGGCGAGAGTTACGTAGTCAGTTAGTTAGTTAGTTAGTTAGCCAGTTAGTTAGTTTCTACTGTAGGTAGCTGTGTACTGAATGCATATTTTTCACATACACTTTTGTCACTCTTAAAAATTTACAGTTGCTTTTTCTGCCAATATGGCAAGAGGTTTGGTTATTTATTTAGTTAGCTAGTTAGTTAGTTAGTTAGTTAGTTGATTTCTACTGTAGGTAGCTGTGTACTGCATAGAGGACATCCATGGGATGTCATGTTGTGCTGTCACTCATCAACTAATTGAAAGGTTGTCGAACCGTCCATGACATCACTGGGACTTTGGAGGAGTGATATCCTTGAATCACTTCCCTTATACCCAAATTCGTCTATGGCATAGTAGAACCGCTGTGGCATTTTCTTCCAAAGATTTTCAGAATCTGTACTCTCTGAGGCATTTCCAGTGAACTTTATGGCTGTTGCACTGTCACTTAGAGACTGAACAGAAGCTGCATTTCTCCAAGATGCTTCACATTTCCTTTTAAACAATATGTAACTACACTGACTGTAGGAGACTGGGATACTTTTCCTGAAAAGCTTACAATCCATTTAATGTTGCCAAGTTACCCTATTGACATATATTTATAGAGATGACCTAATATATCCTGTGTATATTCTTTCAAAAGAAGTCATGTTATGTTCTGACTCCCTTTGATGGCTTCTTGCTCATATGACATGACATATGCGTGAGAGTCACATATCACTTTTGAGGTGCAGATCAAGCGGACTGTGATCCAGCAAGCTGGAAGAAGCCGTGCTGCTGGATTTATGCTCACTGTCACTGGCAAGGATTATGGCAACCGCGTTTGGTGACACGCTGCAAACACACCTTTTCTCAAGCTGTCAGCCAACTGCAACTGGTTGAGTCCAAACCTCTGTGCTGTGAATACCAAGAGCAGAAACTTCCTTCCAAAGGCTCCTGTCACTGCACTTTTCCTGTTACCCAGTTGCACGTGCTGCAAAAGGCGCATGATGAGCTGCAAGAAAGAACTGAGCTGCAAGAATTTCCTCTAAGTATGTCGATAATGAAGTGGACATGTGAAGGCATTTGCTCCAGGCTGGACAAAACTGGTAGCAAATGCTAACGTGTTTTCCACACTGCATTAACACAAATGCATATGGATGGGCTTGCATATATAAGAATAAAATGCTGCTGCTTGGTGTCTGTCTTCCCATACTAGACAAAATGTGTATATGGAGCTCTGTCACACAGGCAAGCTGTGGGCTTTTCCCTGTTGGACAGGACAGGTATTCTAGAAAGACAATACTCTTTGTACATGTATGTAATGTAATAATGAGAGACGGGCTTTATCATGGAACGAACATATGTAATAGAAAAGGTTGTTTAAGTGAAAAATGGAGATTCTTCCTATTAAACTAACTTGGAGCTCTTGAGAGCACACAAAGACCTATGGTATGCTTGGTGCTCTTGAAATTACTCCAGCGGGAAACTGGTACTGGACAATGAATCAGCTGCAGTCAGGTATTTTGGGCACAACCTGTTGCTTTCAGCCTGTTCATTTCCCAGAGACTGTCCCTCTGGTATTAAAGAGAAAGCAGGAGGAACAGGTGCAACATTGTATTTACTGTTTGATAACTCACTTTAAAATGTCACTTCAGTTGCGCAGATGCCTTGTATTTTTAGAAATTTCTTGTATTAATAAAATCTCTTAAATAATACATGTATATTTGCAATTAACAAACATGACATGCGTTTTTTATTAAAATGTCAGAACCTTGTTATAATAATTACTATGCGTTGTGTTTCTTGAACCTTCAAAAATGGAGAAGGATAGAACAGGAAACACTAAACAAAAATAAAAAAGGAAATGAAATTTTTAAAATACAGTTAAAAAATAAAAATTAAAAAAAGGGTCTCTTACACGTGGTACTTGCTTTTAACTGGACAGCATTTTACTCAGCTAACTCCAATGGGGTCTGAGCAATTTTTCAACATTCAGAGGGGCACTATAGCTGTGTAAATCCAGAGGAGCTGAATCCCAGACTGGGTGTCTCATGTTGCAGTGGGTTGCCTCAGCATCTCTGCCTTGCTCCTGACCACAAGCGTTTACTACTCATTCCTATCTCAAAGCTGACTAGTGGTTTTCCCAAACTAGATCGCCAGGACTCAGCTGGCATGTACAATGGGAAAGATCAAGATTTCCTTTGAAGAAGAGCCTCATGGAGTGGGCTCTGGCTGTCCCTGCTCAGCTGGGACTGAGGTGCTTTGGCAACATCCACGGAGAAATTCATGTTCTTGGTGAGATTCTTCTGAAAGACTCGGGTGCTGTCAACTTCTGTGTGTGGCAGTTCAGCTGGGAAGGCTGTACTGTCCCTGAGGGGACATGAAAGCCTGGGCAATTCCTGAATTTTGTGAAAAATCATTTATTTTCACCAGTGCTGGGCAGGGACAGGGCACCTGCCCCGAACCGTGGCTGTTCAGGTCTCTGGCTGCAGGGAGTGCCAGAGCCTGCTGCTGCTGCCGGGGGAGGGAGGCAGCATTCCACCTGCGCGAGGTGTGAGCAGCTGCAAGATCTGCTCAGCATGGTCACGAACCTTGAGGAGGAAGTTGAGACACTGATGTCCATCAGGGAGTGTGAAAAGGAGATCGACTGGTGGACTAACTCCCTAGCATGCCAGTCAGAGAGGCTCCAGGGGATACCCCCAAAAGCTGATGGACCCCCTGCTCTGTCAGGCAGAAGAGGGAGACCCAAGACAGCCCCTGCCCTGTCGCTGTCGGGCAGAGGTTGGGCACCAAAAAAGATGATGAGGTTTGGAAGCGAGTTCCAGTTTGGTGCCGCAGGCAACCCCCCTCCCTACCTGCTTTGCTTCACCAGGTGCCCCTCCGTAATAAGTCTGAGGTCCAGGATCCTGAAGAAGAGGTAGGCGATAATGCAGTTCAAGGCCCATCTACAACGTCACATAGAAAGACAGTGTTGACTCCACACTTCAAGACTGCCTCTGATAAGAAAGAATGGTAATTGTAGTAGGCAATTCTCTTCTGATAGAGACAGAGGGCCCAATATACAGATTTGACCCTCATCACAGGGAAATATGTAGTCTACCCAGAGCCAGATCAGGGATATCATCCGGACACTTCCCAACTTGGTGCACCCAACAGACTGCTACCCACTGCTGATCTCCCAGACAGGTGGGGTGGAAGCTGCATCCCGCAGTCTGAGGGGAATGAAGAAAGGTTTCAAGGCATTGGGATGGATGGTGAAAGAGTCGGGGGCGCAAGTAATTTTCTTTTCCCTCCTTCCATTTTCGGGTGTTGATGTGGGACAGAACAGAAAAATTCAGTACATTAATGATTGGCTACAAGACTGGTGCTGCAGGCAGGGCTTTGGATTCTTTCATAGTGGCTGGTTTTACAAGACACCAGTCCAGACAGTGATGTGTGGGAAAGGTTCATCTCACAGGGGCAAAAGGATGCTGGGACAGGAATGAGCAGGGCTCATTTGGCGAGCGTTAAACTAGATTTGAAGGGGGACAGGGTTGTAGCTGGGCTTGCACCAGTGGGGCAGCACTCTAGAACTGATGAAGTCCAGGCGGCCTCCCATACCCCTAAGGAGAAATCAGTGTGCTCAGCTCGCTCTCTGAAATGCCTGTACACCAATGCACACAGCATGGGGAATAAGCAGGAGGAGTTAGAAACCTGTGTTCGGGCAGGAGATTATGATCTGGTGGCAATTACAGAGACACGGTGAGACAGCACATACGACTGGAATGTGGTCATGGATGGCTATGTCCTCTACAGGAAGTACAAGCCAGCCAGGTGTCGTGATGGAGTTACTCTTTACGTGAGAGAGCAACTAAAAGGCTGTCCTGGTTTTGCTAAAAACAAGTTTCTCTTTTAGTGAGTTTGCCTGTCAGCTAAAGCCTTCATATTAACTGCATTTTCCTGGAGAACCAGACACATGTTTTGGTAAACATAGCAGTGGAATGCAAACTTATTGATAAGCATGGATGGACATCTCGTGAGAGGGGCGACGAGAAACAAGAGACCAAGAAACTGACCAACTGGGTATAACATCCCATTCACATGAATACTTCATATAAAAGTGGGAGATCACGAGGATCTTGTTTGCTTTTCCCTTTTTCCCTTTTCCCTGCTGCTTATGGCCGACGTTAGAAGAGGACCTTGCTAGTCGTCCCTGCGAACTGAGGCTTAGTGAGAGACTGAATCCAGCTCCGGTTGGCTGCAGAGTCTAATCCAGGACTTTGGTTGCCGGCTCTGCAGTTACTGAGACTTTCAAGATTGGTTTTGTATGTTTTGTATTATTTTCTCTATTCCTATTAGTAGTATTAGTAAAACATCTTTAATTTTTTCCAACTCTCTTCACTCTGTCCTTCTTTTCCTCCCAATCGCCTCTCCTTAGTGGAAAGGGGGAAGAGGGAGGGGCAAGTGGGGGGGGGGGGGAGAGGGGGTTAACAATACATCTGCCAGGGCTTTATTGTCACCCCGCAATCTTAACCCTCGACAAAGGTATTGAGTACTCTCCAGGCATGGATGAGGAGTGAGTTGAGAGTTTGTGGGTGAGAATTAAGGGGCAAGCTGGCAGGGGTGGTACTGTTGTGGGAGTCTATTACAGGCCACCAGATCAGGGTGAGGAAGTTGATGATGCCTCTACAGACAGCTGAGAGCAGCCTCACAGTCACAAGCCCTGGTTGTCAGGGGGGATTTTAACTCCCCTGATGTTTGCTGGAAGGACTACTCAGCCAGCCAGGCACAGTCCAGGAGGTTCCTCCAGTGCATTGACAATAACTTTCTGATGCAAATGGTGGAGGAGCCGACTAGAACAGGAGCACTGCTGGATCTCATCCTCACAAGGAGGGTCTGATGAATTGGGTGGGTTGTGGCGACTAGAAACTGCACACACCGGGATGCAGACGGAGATGCACAGGCACAGAGTTCTTGTTAGCAGTGAGAGCAGAGCCAGGCAGAGCTGCGCTCTCTTTTATTAACAGTTCTCAATTTATATGTTTACAGATAAAGGGCTGGAACAAGAGGTTAGACCTTGCAGAGAGATCGGAATTGCTTCAGACTAGATCTTAGGAACCATTGCTTTCACCAGAAAGTGGACAAACACTGGTTGATGCTGGTTGATGCCTCATACCTCTCAGTGTTTCAGAGGCATATGGACAGTGCCCTTAAAAACAGGCCTGACCTGTTGGTCAGCCCTGAAATAGTCAGGCAGGTTGGACTAGATGGTCATTGTCGTTACCTTCTGACTGAAAATTTTTCATCTGTTCACACTTGATCCCACAACAGCAAAAGCTGTGCTCATGCTACAACCACGCAGTGTCCTGCATATACCCACATAAAATTATTATCAGAATTAGACCAAGCAGACTTGTCTTCTTAAATAGCACTTGAGAAACTTTTTCACTTCAAGTCCATTACAGGTCTTGGCTTGCTCAGCAGGGCAGCTATCAATGTCTGCGCACACAGGCTACTGGAGAACAGAGACCCTGTCTAGACACAGGCCTAATCATCCTTTCATCTCCTCTACCTTCCCATTAGCCCTCTGCTCAGCTGTGGAGTGACAAGAAGGTCCAGCTTTGTTGCCTTTCTCTTGTAGCATCGAGTGGTGACGCTTTGCTTTGAAGCACAATACATGCCAAGGACTAATAGGAAGGAGGAGTCTGTAAAGCTGGGTTCAATGCTGCCCAGAAACCCTTGTAAACTGCCAGTGGCAGATGCTAAAAAAAAAGAGGTGTGGGCTTCCCTGTCACACTCTTGAGCCATCCAGTATTTAATACTTCACACATGATCTTTTCAAATCAATATTACAAGAGGAGGAGATATTGCAGTCCTGGGAATTCTTGCCTACCACTGCTCCTAGAGGGCTTACAGAAAGTGCTGTTCAATATTTTTTCTCCTCCCTTCCTTCCTTCCTTCCTTCCTCCCTTCCTTTCTTCCTGCTTTCCTTCCTTCCTTCCTTCCTTCCTCCCTCCCTCCCACTATTCTTCCTTTCCTTGCCTTGCCTTGCTTTGCCTTGCCTTGCCTTGCCTTGCCTTTGCCTTGCCTTTGCCTTGCCTTCCCTTGCCTTGCCTTTCCTGTTTCTTTGCAACAAAAAGCCAAGACAGGATCACACAACAGCTTGGAGTCCAGTTTTTTGCTTCTCCTTTCTCCCCTAAATAGTTTTGAAGCCAAAGAGACCACAGGATGGGCTAAAGCAGGCACAAAGACAGCTGTCTTCTCTCTGCCAAACACCTAAAGCATCCCAGGAAGACTGGCAAGAGGGCAGGACATGTCTGCAAGCCCCAGGGCTGCCCTATTCTGATCTGCTCTGCTTTATGGACTTTACCCTCTCTCCATTCTTCACAACTTGGGCTTGATCACAAACTTGGGTACTGACAAATTTTGTGTGTCACTGCACAGAAGGAAAACTGGGCTCCCTTATTCCATGAGACTATCATCACAACCTTCTACCTGCACATAATGTGAAGAAGCAGAAAGTTGGCATTAAAAAGCTGGAGGTAGGGAAACTCCATCTCTGAACTCTGTCACCAGGGTGCATCCTCTTTCTCCCTGTCCCATGACAAGATCCGTCCCAATTGGACCACTGCTTTGCCTGGAGGAAACATGCCCTCCTCACCCTCAGAACAGGGGCACCGGGACACCCAGAAAAAGAGGGCGGAACCGACTGCGGATGGCAATGGTACAGGCACGAAGCATCCCTGGACACATCCACACACACTCGTGACCAAGAGCAGCTTGGCAAAGCAACGTGGCATAAAAGGTCCTGGCATCCTGCAGAACAGCAATTGACCAGGAGCCAGAAAGGAGCCCTTGCCTCGAAGTGGTGGCAAGTGGTGGCCTGGGCTGCAGAAGGCAAAGCACGGCCAGCAGCTGGAGGGAGGTGACCCTTCCCCTCTGCTCAGCACTGTGAGGCCAGGCTTGCTGTGCTGTGCCCAGGACTGGGCTCCCCAGGACTAGAGAGACATGGGAACCATGCCGGGGAGAGGCCCCAGTGCACCCCACCCCCAGCCCTGGCACTTGGAATGGTCTGTTGTGTTCACCCAGCATTGGCCTGGCAATGCTTCTGTGCCAACACGGAGCCACTGGGGAGAGACCAGCTCTTGCCCAGCAGCTCTGCCCGGCACAGGGACGCCCATTGGCAGCCTCTCTGCAGCCAACTGGGCAGTATTTCGAGCACCACCCACTGCAGGTTTCTACTGCACTTGTCGAGATGGGTCAGGTCAACTGCTGCCGCGGCTCCCGGTAGGCTCCCCCCACGGCTCGCGGACAGCTCAGCAAAGCCGGCCCCATGGGCATCCGATGCTCTTTTCATGCCTAATAATGTGTGCTCTGCAGGGACGACCCTGAGCCCGTGCAGCAGTGCGTGCCCATCTCGGCATTAGGAGAGCCACTGCTCCGGCAGCAGGTGCAGGTGACCCTGGGCCGTGCGACCAAGAGGAGGGACCTCCTCCTCTTCAGCCGCAGCTTGGTCATCGCCAAGCCCCAGTAAGACTCACACATCCCAGCTGCCTTTCCTCCCAAGCCCTGGCCCTAGCACCAGGGCAGGGACAGCCCAGGAGCAGCCCCAGACCCGGGTACCCTGCTGCTGGATGCACCCATGGCCATGCCCATGTCAGGCAGACGCCAGAGGGGAGCCAGCGGGCTCGGCACCGCCAGGTCACTCCCTGCCGCTCCTCTCTGCAGACGTGGCAGCGACCCGCGCCCGCAGCTCTGCCTGGCCCTGTGCCGGCTGCAGGTGCTGGGCAGCGGGAAGGGGGCAGCCGGCGATGCCGCTGAGGAGGAGGAAGGCGAGAACACCAGCTCCCTCGTCCTGGTCTGGCCCTGCGGATCCTGCATCGTCACCTTCTGGTGAGTCTCTGTGCCACATTTCACTGCAGGGACAAGTCCTGCCCCACAGAGCTCTGTCCTGCCTCTGTGGTCATCCCCATAGGGCAGGGCTGTGCTCGCGCCCGCCTCTGCCCGCAGGCTGGGGAGCAGCAACACTCAGGCTGTTTCTCCTCTCTTTCTGCAGCTGCCGGGCAGTGAAGCAGCTCTGGCTCAGCACGCTCCTTGCGTAAGTCCAGCTGTGACCAGCCAACATCTGCCCAGCCCCGACCTCCACACTGCCGCGGCTCTCCGCTCCACTGCCCAGTGGTGCCCAGCTGCTTCACTGCAGCTTGCAAGTGCTGCTTGGGCTGGCAGGAGAGAGGCGAGCTGGCCTGGGTCTCACACAGCTCTTTCTTTGTCCTTTCCCTTCCCCAAACACAGACCACCAGAAGGAGTGGAGGGAGCCCATGTCACCCAGCTGCCCTCCTTTAATGTGCTGATGAAGGAGCTGAGGGGCCGCAATGCTGTGAGTGTCCCTCCTGTCTCCATTCTGTCCCCAGACATGACTGCAGCCCAGTAGCAGGTGCAGCACTTCTCACCCTCTCCAATTTTTCCCTTGCCCAGGCCATGACCCTGCACAGCCGGAGCCTGGAACAGCTCCTTGAGGACCAGGCAAAGGTCAGGATTACCCAGGGTGCAATCTTGGCCATACCCAGATTTCATTCATGGCACATGGTGCTCATAGAACACCCTTTTTGCTGCAGGACTGTTTGTTGAGTGCAGTGTGTTTCTTGCAGGCTGGTGCAGAGCAGCGGCCAACACCCGGCGTCCCCTCCGGCAGCCCAAGTGGAGTTGGCCACTTGGCTGGTGAGTTTGGGGAAGACAGGGGCAGGACGGCCCTTCTCTCCTCCTTTGGCAGACGGGCACTCGTGCTGCACTGGGGCTGCTGTTGCCCTTTCTGCAGGGCATGTCCATCCACATGGCTCTGCAGAGGGAGAGAGCTGAGACTCTGGGGTCCCTCATTCTCAAGTGACTCTTCACCCACATGCTCAGTGGTGGGGGAACAGTGCTGAGGGGCTAAAGAGAGCTGGCCTGGCACTTCTCCTCCACGGCTCATTGCTCTCCTTTGCAGCAGGCAGGACGTACAGGAAGAGGAGGGGGCTGCCCAGGCCCTTCCCACGCCCACTGATGCCAGGCTGTGTGGACAGGGGGCTTCTCTTCGGCCGGCCCCTGGCAGCTCTGTGCAGCCAGGACGGCACGCTGCCCCAGACCATCCAGGTAAGCAGGTCTGGCCACCTGGTCTCCATTGTGCAGGCTCCTCTGGAGAGATGGTGTCCCTATTGGAGAGAGCTCACATGGGTGCTGGGGACAAGACTGGCTCCTCCACACATCACCCACCTCCAGCTATCGCTTTCCTGCCCCAGTGACAGCTGCACATCCGTCCATGCTCCATCCTGCCCTTGAGGAAGGTTCAGTAATCCCAGGGCCTGTCTCCAGACCAGTAATGATCTCTTCTGTCCCCTGCAGGACCTGCTGGCTCTCCTGCACCAGCACGGGCCATCCACGGAGGGGATCTTCCTCGTGACGGCCAGCGAGCGGGCCACCCAGGAGCTCCGGGAGGCCCTGGACAGCGGCGCAGAGGTCCACCTGGAAAGCCAGCCGCTGCACCTCCTGGCCGTCATCCTGCAGGTGAAGCCTGCTGACCTGGAGCCCGGCAGCTCCCGGCTCTGGTGCTGCTGATGGGCCCCTGCTCTGGCAGGAGCGGCTGCTCAGCCAAAGGGCTGGGCTTGCTGCCTGTGCTCCCGGCGGCACTGCTCACAGCCTCACGTGCAGCCCTTGCCATTGCAGGACTTTCTGCGCAAGATCCCCTCCCAGCTCCTCCAGGCTGAGCTCTACCAGGAGTGGATGAGCGCCGTGCTGAAGACCAGCAGGCAGGAGAGGATGGCTGGGCTCAAAGAGTAAGTGTGGACAGCAGCCCGTCTGCCCCACAGGCACTGGCAGAGCCCTGCACTTTTCTGCAAAGACATAGCCTGCCTGAAAAAGATGTTTTTTTGGCTGGACACCTCTTCTTCTCCTGCTACTGTGGGGTCAGGTTTTGGGGAAAGTGGCACAGAAAAGCATTTCTCTCCTTGGAGCACTTCCTGCAGGCACTGGGCTTGCTCCCCAAAGAGACTCTTGCCAGAAAGAGGTGGCTGCATCTCAGCCAGGGCACACATTCTGCTGAAAACCAGCCATGGCCAGGGAGCCTTCTCTTAACTGGGCTTGGCTGAGATCAGCCTGGGACACCGGCCTTGACGACATCTCCTTTCTTAACATTGTGTTCCTCTTTCCTCAGGGTGGCCAGCAAGTTGCCCAAGGCCAACCTCCTCCTCCTCAAAGACTTGCTCAGCCTGCTCCACGCCATCTCCATCAATGCCACCACCACCAGGATGACAGCCAGGAAACTGGCTGTCTGTTTGGGGACAGTCCTCCTCAGCCCACCCGAGGAGGACACGCTCCCCGTGGATGTCCTGGTGGAGGTGATGAAGGTACGTTGCATTTACCAGCCAGCTACAGCCTCCAGGGCCCAGCTGAGCTTTGCTGTTCAGAGGTTCCAGGCTGCCTCCTCAGTTCAGCAAACACTGCTGGGGGAGCTGCTGGCAAGAGCAGACAGGGCTTGTTGCAGCCACCCAAGGAGAAACCAATGGTTTTCTCTGTGCAGGTGACAGGGCTGGTGCAGCTCCTCATTGGGCACTATGGGGAGCTCTTTGAGGAGGAGGAGTAGGTGCAGGTTGGGCTTGCAGGAACGTCAGCTGAAGAGTTGCCAGCACCAGAGGCAGATGCTGAAACTTCAGAGGTATGTGAGGTCCAAAACCAGAGTGAGAACAAAAGCTTCTGCCCTTAGAGGTTGGGACTGCTGACACAGAGACTAGCAAGGTCATCCAGCTCTTCTCACAGGCATCCACTGACCATGCATACAGGAACGCTTCTCTTTTCTTTATCTCTCCTATTCTGTCATTACCTGCCCTTTCCTTTACATTTTCTCAAGTGTGCCCTTGACTCTAAAGGCAGCAAAGTTTGACCGTGAATTTGTCCTTGGCAAAATAAGTCTAAACTACCCATTCAGAAAGTGTCAGGTTTCAGGGCTGAAATTTCTATTGACATGGAGGAAATAAATGATTGGCATGTTCTGAAATCTTCACCATTTTCAGGAAGAAATTAGTTGTGATTTGGAGACACTGGTTGATTTCTATGGTGGTTCTTTGCTTGACTCCTGTTCAGTTTTCTTCTCCATTCTTACTGCAGCTGTATCCAGGCCTGGGTCAGAAACCAACGGTTTTCTGTGTGCAGGTGACAGGCACGGGGCAGCTCATTGAGGAGAAGGACGAGGACCAGGCTGGGCTGGCCAGTGCCTCAACTGAAGAGTCGGCAGCACCAGAGACATCTGCTGAAACTTCAGAGGTATGTGAGGTCCAAAAGCAGGGTGAGAACAAAAGCCTCCTCCCTCAGAAGGTGGGAGTGCTGCCACAGGGACAATCCCTTTGGAGAACGTGTCTTTCAGGAGGAAAATTCTTCAAAGTATCACAGTATCACAGTATGTTTGGGATTGGAAGGGACCTCAAAAGATCATCTAGTCCAATCCCCCTGCCAGAGCAGGAACGCCTAAGTGAGGTCGCACAGGAACATGTCCAGGCGGGTTTTGAATGTCTCCAGAGAAGGAGACTCCACAACCTCCCTGGGCAGCCTGTTCCAGTGCTCTGTCACCCTCACTGAGAAGTTTTTTCTCAAATTTAAGTGGAACCTCTTGTGTTCCAGCTTGATCCCATTACCCCTTGTCCTATCATTGTTTGCCACCGAGAAGAGCCTGGCTCCATCCTCATGGCACTCACCCTTTATATATTTATAAACATTAATGAGGTCCCCCCTTAGTCTCCTCTTCTCCAAACTAAGGAGACCCAGCTCCCTCAGCCTTTCCTCATAAGGGAGGTCCTCCACTCCAATCATCTTCATTGCCCTACGCTGGACTCTCTCCAGCAGTTCCCTGTCCTTCTGGAACTGAGGGGCCCAGAACTGGACACAATGTTCCAGATGGGGTCTCACCAGGGCGGAGTAGAGGGGAAGGAGGACCTCTCTCGATCTACTAACCACCCCCCTTCTAATACACCCCAGGATGCCATTGGCCTTCCTGGCCGCAAGGGCACAGTGCTGGCTCATGGTCATCCTGTTGTCCACCAGGACTCCCAGGTCCCTTTCCCCTACACTGCTCTCTAATATGTAATTTCCCAACCTATACTGGAACCTGGGGTTGTTCCTGCCCAGATGCAGGACTCTACACTTTCCCTTGTTAAATTTCATAGGTTATTCCCTGCCCAACTCTCCAGCCTGTCCAGGTCCCGCTGGATGGCAGCACAGCCTTCTGGTGTGTCAGCCACTCCTCCCAGCTTAGTGTCATCAGCAAACTTGCTGATAGTACACTCTATTCCCTTGTCCAAATCGTTAATGAATATATTGAATAATAGTGACCCCTGAGGCACTCCACTAGGTACTGGCCTCCAACTAGACTCCGCACCATTGACTACCACTCTCTGGCTTCTCTCCTTAAGCCAGTTTGCAACCCACCTCACTATTCCATTGTCTAGACCACACCTCCTCAACTTAGCTGTGAGGATGCTGAGGGAGACTGTGTCAAAGGCTTTACTGAAGTCAAGGTAGACCACATCCACCGCTCTGCCATCATCCATCCACCCTGTTACATTTTATAAAAGGCTATGAGGTTGGTCAAGCATGACTTCCCCTTGGTAAAGCCATGCTGACTGCCCCTAATAACCCTCTTATCCTTGATATGCCTTGAGATGGCACCAAGGATAAGCTGTTCCATTACTTTCCTAGGGACAGAGGTGAGACTGACCAGTCTGTAATTACCCGGGTCCTCCTTCTTGCCCTTTTTGAAGACTGGAGTGACATTTGCTTTCCTCCAATCCTCGGACACCTCCCCCATTTCCCAAGACTTGGCAAAGATGATGGAGAGCGGTCCAGCAATGACTTCAGCCAGCTCCCTCAGCACCCGCAGATGCATCCCATCTGGACCCATGGATTTATGGATGTCCAGACTATTTAATTGCTCCCTAACCCAGTCCTCATCGACTAAACCAAACTCCTCCATTGACCTGGCTTCATCCGGGGTCTCAGGGATACAGGGCTCCCCAGGACAGCCTCCGGCAGAGTAGACAGAGACAAAGAAGGCATTCGGTAATTCTGCCTTCTCTGTATCTTCTGCCACCAGGGCACCCACCCCGTTCATCAGTGGGCCTACATTGCCTCTGGTATTAGTTTTATCTGCTATGTATTTGAAAAAGTTCTTTTTGCTGTCCTTGACCCCTCTCTACAGCTGTAATTCTAAGGAGGCCTTGGCTATCCTAGCTGCCTTCCTACATCCTCTAATGTTAGCAATCAGGACACATAACCACTGGCGTAGTTATATGCGGTGCTTTATTTCAGCACTGGGAAACCAGGGGTTCGCACCCAAAGCTGGCTTCGCTGGTCAGTTTAAGTTGCACAGTATTTATGCAGTCCATTCACATACATATTCATATATTCATTAAGATATGTAACAGTTACTCAACATTGATTGCAACATCGATTGCAACATCTTGGAACTATTTTGATCATGTGCAGTGTCCTCTGGTGGTCTTTCAGGGGGTCTTCAGGATGAAGTAAGTAGTCTTCATCACTTCTGCCCTTTCACCTTTGGGTACTGCACAGGCGTACTACTTCTATAGCTAGATAACTGCTGACTTGCTCAGCCTCCGGAGATACTGCATGTACTTCTCCTCACTCTATGCGTATTTAGGCTAAGATAAAAGCTAGGTTGTTAAGATAAGAGTATACTCGAACATTATATGCTTGAACATCCTTTCAGGGACAGTTTACAAAACTGATTCATCCTTTCAGGAACATTTTGTAAAACTGGTTCTGTTACTAACACTAACAGCAGCGTTATATTCTTCCCAAGTGGCCAGCCCCTGCTTCCATGACCTGTAAACTCTCCTCTTCTGCTTGAGCATACCCAACAGATCCCTATTCAACCACGCAGGCCTCCTGGCTCCCTTCCTTGACTTCCTACATGTGGGGATGCTCTGATCCTGAGCGTGGAAGGAGCAATCTCTGAATGCAATCCAGCTATCTTGGGCCCCTTTTCCTTCAAGCAGCCTTGACCATGGGATTTCCCCCAGCAATTGCTTGAAAAGGCCAAAGTTAGCCCTGCTAAAGTCCAGGGTTGCAATTCTACTTGCTATTCTGTTCCTGCCACACAAGATGCTGAACTCCACCATCTCGTGGTCCCTGTAACCCAGGCAGCCCTCAACCTTTACTGCTTCGACCAGACCCTCCTTGTTAGTGAGGATGAGATCCAGCAGTGCACCTCTCCTAGTCGGCTCCTCCACCATCTGCATGAGGAAGTTATCATCAAATGCACTGGAGGAACCTCCTGGACTGTGGCTGGCTGGCTGAATGGTCTTTCCAGCAAACATCAGGGAAGTTAAAATCACCCACAACAACCAGGGCCTGTGACTGTGAGGCCACTCTCAACTGCCCATAGAAGGCCTCATCAACTTCCTCAGCCTGATCTGGTGGCCTGTAATAGACACCCACGACAGTGTCACCCCTGCCAGCCTGCCCCTTGATTCTGACCCATACACTCTCAACTCGCTCGTCATCCACTCCTGGGCAGAATTTAGTACATTGTAGTTGCTCTCTCACATAGAGAGCAACTCCACCACCACGTCTGGCTGGCCTGTCTTTCCTGAAAAGGGCACAGCCATCCATGACCACATTCCAGTCATGTGTGCTGTCCCACCATGTTTCTGTAATTGCCACCAGATCATAATCTCCTGACCGAACACAGGATTCTAACTCCTCCTGCTTATTCCCCATGCTGCGCGCATTGGTGTACAGGCATTTCAGGGAGCGAGCAGAGCACACCAATTTCTCCCTAGGGGCACAGGAGGCCACCCGGTCCTCATCAGTTTTAGAATGCTGCCTGACTGGGACAAGCCCAGCTACAACCCCATCCCCCTCCGAGCCTAGTTTAAAGCTCTCCAAATGAGCCCAGCTAATCCCTGCCCCAGTATCCTTTTGCCCCTGCAAGATAAACCTTTCCCGTGTGACACTGTCCAGACTGGTGTCTTATAAAACCAACCATTATCAAAAAATCCGAAGCCCTGCCTGTAGCACCAGTCTTGGAGCCAATCATTTAGAGACTGAATTTTCCTATTCCATCCCACATTGTCCCTTGAAGATGGAAGGAGTGAAGAGAAGATCACTTGAGCCCCTGAGTCTTTCACCATCCTTCCCAAGACCTTGAAATCGCTCTTCATTCCCCTCAGACTACGGGAAGCAGCTTCCTCCCCATCTGTCTGGAAGACCAGCAGCAGGTAGTAGTCTGTCGGGTGCACCAGTTTGGGGAGCTCTCTAGCGATACCCTTGATCCGGGCTCCAGGTAGACTACAAACTTCCCTAAGATGAGGGTCAATTCAGCATATTGGGCCCTCTGTTCCTCTCAGAAGGGAATTTCCTATTACAATCACCCTTCTTTCTTTCTTATCAGAGGCAGTCTTAAGTTGTGAAGTCAACCGCCTCTTCCTATGTGATCTTGTAGGCAGGCTTGGCACCACCTCCTCACCTACCTCTTCTTCAAGATCCAGGGCCTCAAACCTATTACGGAGGGGCACCTGGGGAGACATAGCAGGCAAGGAGGGGGGCTGCCCGTGACGCCGAACAGGAATACACTTCCAACCCTCGTCGTCTTTTAGGTCCCCTACCTCTGCCCGACAGCAACAAGGGTGGGGCCGTCTCAGGACTTCCGCCTCTGTCCGAGAGGGCAGGAGGTCCATCTCCTTATGGGGGGTACCTCCCTGAGACCTTTCCGACTGGCACGTCAGGGTGTTACTCCACCGGTCGATCTCCCTTTCGCACTCCCTGATGGTCCTCAGCATCTCAACCTCCTCCTTAAGTTTCACAACCATGTCGAGCAGATCTTGCACCTGCTCACACCTCACACAGGTGGAGTGCTGTCTCCCTCCCCCGACAGCAGCAGGCTCTGGCACTCCCTGCAGCCAGAGACCTGAACAGCCACCGTTCGGGACAGAACCTCCACAGTCTGCGTAGCCACAGTCTGTTTGAGACAAGCTCTCCTCCTGGAGGCGACCATGTTCGTCAGCAGTCTGGGATGCTGGCAATAAGTTAGAGGGGCTGACAAGCGACAAGTGCTCTCTGCACCCTGCTGCACAAGCTGCCACACCTGCTGCTGCAGCACAGTGTGGGTGGGACTCGCCCGCTACACAAGCTGGTTACTCCTCCCTTGCTCCTGGTGGGCAGCAACTAGTCGCTGCCCTCCCAAAGGCTTTTTCAAGGCAAGGGGAGGGGGTGTGGTCACCGTCACCGTGGGAACGCCCCCCCCGCCACATCAGCCGCTCTCTCGCAATGGCTGCCGGGGCTGCGGGGATCGGGACTCGCCAGGAATCACGCTGTGTCTCTGAGCTTCCTAATCTCGGCTGAACCTCGTGGTCGGCTGAACCCCACCAGCTCCAGCTCTCGCTGGGCTGGCTCCGATCAGCTGACTGAATTCTTACTGAATCTGTACCCCTGCCTGGCCATTGAAGCAGAGATTTGTACAGCACTTGGGTCAAAAGCCCTTGTGTTCACGGAAACCTCCCCAAACTTCCACAATCTCAATCATTAGTATAGTAACACCAAACCCTAACACCAGCTCTCTGGAGTCCTGCAGAGGAGAACTAGGAATGGCTATTGGATTTCACGTGAAAGCACAAGCTGCTGCTTCTCCTCTCAGCCTTGTCCCTAATGCCTGTCTTTTCCCCCGTCTTTCCCCAGGCAGTCTGAAGGGATGGATCAAGAAATGCCTCAGATTGGACCTTATTCCCTTTGAACGACTTAGACCACTTAGATAGTTACAGTGTTTGTTTGTTAGTTAGTTAGTTGGTTAATTAGTTAGTTGGTTAGTTAGTTTTTATTGTAGTTAGCTGTTTTTCTACCAAGAGGTTGAGACAGTAAGTAAGTTAGTTAGTTAGTTAGTTAGTTAGTTAGTTTCTACTGTAGGTAGCTGTGTACTGAATGCATGTTTTCACATACATGTTTGTGACTTTCAAAAATTTACAATTGTTTTTTTCAGGCAATATGATAAGAGGGTTAGTTAGTTAGTTAGTTAGTTGATTTCTACTGTAGGTAGCTGTGTACTGCACGGGATGTCACATCGTGCTGTCACTCAGAAACTAGTTGAAGGATCATCGAACCGTCCACGACAAGGCTGGGACCTTGGAGGACTGATATCCTTGAATCAATTCCCTTTCACTCATTTTCTTCTATCCCAGCGTATGACCTCTGTGGCGTTTTCTTCCAAAGAACTTACACAATCTAAGGCATTTTCAGTGTTCTTTATGGCTGTCGCACTGTCACTTAGAGACTTAACAGAAGCTGCATTTCTCCAAGATGATCTACGTTTCCTTTAAAAAAAACGTAAATACACTGTCTGTGGCTTACAATGTCGACAAGTTACAGTATTGAAAAGTATTGATTCAGATGACCTAATCTATCCTGTGTACATTCTTACCAAAGAAGCCATGTTATGCTCTGAGTCTCTTTGATGGCTTCTTGCTCATTTGACATGACATATGCGTGAGAGTCACATATCACTTTTGAGGTGCAGATCAAGCGGCCCGTGATCCAGCAAGCTGGAAGAAGCTGTGCTGCTGGATTTATGCTCACTGTCACTGGCAAGGGTTACGGCAACTGCATTCGGTGACACGCTGCAAACACACCTTTTCCCAAGCTGTCAGCCAACTGCAACTGGTTGAGTACAAACCCCTGTACTGTGAATACCAAGATCAGAAACTTCCTTCCAAAGGCTCCTGTCACTGCACTTTTCCTGTTACCCAGCTGCACGTGCTGCAAAAGGCGCATGATGAGCTGCAAGAAAGAACTGAGCTGCAAGAATTTCCTCTAAGTATGTCGATAATGAAGTGGACATGTGAAGGCATTTGCTCCAGGTGGGAGAAAGCTGGTAGCAAATGCTAAGGTGTTTTCTACACTGCATTAAGAAAAATGCATATGGATGGGCTTGCATATATAAGAATAAAATGCTGCTCCTTGGTGTCTGTCTTCCCATATTAGACACAATGTGTGTATGGAGCTCCGTCACACAGGCACGCTGTGAGCTTTTTCCTGTGGGACGGGACAGGTATTCTAGAAGGACAATACACTTTGTACATGTACGTAATGTAATATAGGGAGACGGGTTTTATCATGGAATGAACATATGTTAGCACGACAATACAATTTTTGTATGTATGTAATGTAATATAGAGAGACGAGCTTTGTCATAGAATGAAAATATGTAATAGAAAAGGTTGTTTAAGTGAAAAAGTGAGATTCTTCCTATTTAACTGTCTTGGTGCTCTTGAGAGCACACAAAAAACTATAGTTTGCTTGATGCTCTTGAATTTACTAGTACTACACACTGAATCAGCTGCAGTCAGGTATTTTACGATGGGCACAACCTGTTGCTTTCAGCCTGTTCATTTTCCAGAGACTGTCCCTCTGGGATTAAAGAGAAAGCAGGAGGAACAGCTGCAATCTTGAATTTACTGTTTGATAACTCATTTTAAAGTATTTCTTCACTTGAGCAGATGCCTTGTATTTTTTAGAAATGTCTTGTATGAATAAAATTTCTTAAACAACAAGTGTTTATTTGAAATTAACCAAAATAAAAAAACGTGCTTTATTAAAATGTTTCAATAGGTATTTTGCATTTATTTTTTTAACCTTGCAAAATGGAGGTGGTTAGAACATGAAACAGTAAAAAACAAAAACCAAAATAAAGAAATAGAAGATTCCCTTACTACATGGTACTTGCTTTTAACTGGACAACATTTTACTCAGCTAACTCTAATGGGATCTGAGCAATTTTTCAACATCCAGAGGTGCGCTATAGCTGCGATAATCCAGAGGAGCTGAATCCCAGCCTGGGTGTCTCATGTTGCAGTGGGTTGCCTCAGCATCTCTGCCTTGCTCCTGAAGACAAGCGTTTACTACTCATTCGTATCTCAAAGCTGACTAGTGGTGTTGCCAAACAAGATCTCCAGGATGCAGTTGACACACGCAATGGGGAAAAGCAAGTTTTTCTTTGAAGATGAGCCTCATGGAGTGGGCTCTGGCTGTCCCTGCTCAGCTGGGACTGAGGTGCTTTATCACACAGTATCACACAGTATCACACAGTATGTTTGGGATTGGACGGGACCTCAAAAGATCATCTAGTCCAATCCCCCTGCTGGAGCAGGAACGCCTAGGTGAGGTCGCACAGGAACATGTCCAGGCGGGTTTTGAATGTCTCCAGAGAAGGAGACTCCACAACCCCCCTGGGCAGCCTGTTCCAGTGCTCTGTCACCCTCACTGAGAAGAAGTTTCTTCTCAAATTTAAGCGGAACCTCTTGTGTTCCAGCTTGATCCCATTACCCCTTGTCCTATCTATGTTGGCCACCGAGAAGAGCCTGGCTCCATCCTCATGGCACTCACCCTTTATATATTTATAAACATTAATGAGGTCCCCCCTTAGTCTCCTCTTCTCCAAACTAAAGAGCCCCAGCTCCCCCAGGCTTTCTTCATAAGGGAGGTGCTCCACTCCATTAATCATCTTGGTTGCCCTACGCTGGACCCTCTCCAGCAGTTCCCTGTCCTACTTGAAATGAGGGGCCCAGAACTGGACACAATATTCCAGATGTGGTCTCACCAGGGCGGAGTAGAGGGGAAGGAGGACCTCTCTCGATCTACTAGCCACCCCCCTTGTAATACACCCCAGGATGCCATTGGCCTTCCTGGCCACAAGGGCACAGTGCTGGCTCATGGTCATCCTGTTGTCCACCAAGACCCCCAGGTCCCTTTCCCCTACACTGCTCTCTAATATGTAATTTCCCAACCTATACTGGAACCTGGGGTTGTTCCTGCCCAGATGCAGGACTCTACACTTTCCCTTGTTAAATTTCATTAGGTTATTCCCCGCCCAACTCTCCAGCCTGTCCAGGTCCCGCTGGATGACAGCACAGCCTTCTGGTGTGTCAGCCACTCCTCCCAGCTTAGTGTCATCAGCAAACTTGCTGATAGTACACTCTATTCCCTCGTCTAAATCGTTAATGAATATATTGAATAATATTGGCCCCAGCACTGACCCCTGAGGCACTCCACTAGGTACTGGCCTCCAACTAGACTCCGCACCATTGACTACCACTCTCTGGCTTCTCTCCTTAAGCCAGATGTTCCTTTGGGAACATCCACGGAGAAATTCATGTTCTTGGAGAGATTCTTCTGAAAAAGTCAGGTGCTGTCAACTTCTGTGTGTGACAGTTCAGCTGGGAAGGCTGTACTGTCCCTGTGGGGACATGAAAGCCTGGGCAATTCCTGAATTTTGTGAAAGATCATTTCTTTTCACAAGTGCTGGGCAGGGACGGGGCACCTGCCCCGAACCGTGGCTGTTCAGGTCTCTGGCTGCAGGGAGTGCCAGAGCCTGCTGCTGCTGCCGGGGGAGGGAGGCAGCATTCTACCTGCGCCAGGTGTGAGCAGCTGCAAGATCTGCTCAGCATGGTCACGAACCTTGAGGAGGAAGTTGAGACACTGATGTCCATCAGGGAGTGTGAAAAGGAGATCGACTGGTGGAGTAACTCCCTAGTGTGCCAGTCAGAGAGGCTCCAGGGGATACCCCCAAAAGCTGATGGACCCCCTGCTCTGTCGGGCAGAGGGAGGAGACCTGAGACTGCCCCTGCCCTGTTGCTGTCAGGCAGAGGTTGGGCACCAAAATGATCAGGAGTGTTGGAAGCGAGTTCCAGTTTGGTGCTGCGGGCAACCCCCCTCCCTACCTGCTTTGCTTCACGATGTGCCCCTCTGCCCCTCAGGCCCTGGATCTTGAAGAAGAGGTAGGTAATGATGTGGTGCAAGGCCAACCTAGGAGGTCACATAGAAAGAGGGGGTTGACTCCATACCTCAAGGCTGCCTCTGATAAGAAAGAAAGAAGGGTAATTCTGGCAGGTGATTCTGTTCTGATAGGGACAGAGGCACAATATGCAGAGCTGACTCTCATCATAGGGAAGTTTGTAATCTACCTGGAACCCAGAGCAGGGACATCACCCGGGCACTCCCCAGCCTGGTGCACCCAACAGACTACTACCCACTGCTGATCTTCCAGACAGGAGCGGTGGAAGGTGCATCCTGCAACTGGGGGGAATTAGAAAGATTTCAAGGCTTTGGGATGGATGGTGAAAGAGTCAGGGGCACAAGTAATGGGCTTGCACCAGTGGGGCAGCGCTCTAGAATTGATAAAGGCTGGGAGGCCTCCCGTACCCCTAGGGTGAAATGGGTGTGCTCAACTCATTCCCTGAAATGCCTGTACACCAATGCACACAGCATGGGGAATAAGCAGGAGGAGTTAGAAACCTGTGTTCATTCAGGAGATTATGATCTGGTGGCAATTACAGAGACATGGTGGGACAGCACACGTGACTGGAATTTAGTCATGGATGGCTATGTCCTTTTCAGGAAGGACTGGCCAGCCAGGCAAGGTGGTGGTGGAGTTGCTCTTTACATGAAAGATCAACTATAATGTATTGAGTATTGTCCGGGCATGGATGAGGAGCGAGATGAGAGTCTGTGGGTGAGAATTAAGGGGCAAGCTGACAGGGGTGATACTGTTGTGGGTGTCTATTGCAGGCCACCAGATCAGGGTGAGGAAGTTGATGATGCCTCTACAGACAGCTGAGAGCAGCCTCAGTCACAGGCTCTGGTTATTGAGGAGAATTTTAACTTCCCTGGTGTTTGCTGGAAGTACTACTCAGCCAACCACCCACAGCCCAGGAGGTTCCTCCAGTGCATTGACGATAACTTTCTGATGCAAATGGTGGAGGAGCCGACTAGAACAGGAGCACTGTTGGATCTCATCCTCACAAGGAGGGTCTGATGAATTGGGTGGGTTGTGGCGACTAGAAACTGCACACACCGGGATGCAGACGGAGATGCACAGACACAGAGTTCTTGTTAGCAGCGAGAGCAGAGGCAGGCAGAGCTGAGCTCTCTTTTATTAACAGTTCTCAATTTATATGTTTATGTGTGACTGACAGCACCTTGGTAGCAACCTATGTGTGTACTTACGGACAGGCACAGTGGAGCACAAAAGGTGCTAAAGAGCCATCAACAGCCCCGTTGAAAGCTCCAGATCTCAGGGGAATGTGAATCTGTATCATTCTGATATGCTAATGCCTCTTCCTTTGGTGTCTTCTGTTTCTTTGTTGCCCTCTGCTGCAGTGACAGATGCTGTATCTCTGGTCCTGCGCCATGTTTGTCCAACTCATAGTCACAGAATCACAGAATCACAGAATGTTAGGGATTGGAAGGGACCTCAAAAGATCTTCTAGTCCAATCCCCCTGCCGGAGCAGGAACACCTAGATGAGGTTACATAGGAAGGCGTCCAGGAGGGTTTTGAATGTCTCCAGCGATGGAGACTCCACAATCTCCCTGGGCAGCCTGTTCCAGTGCTCTGTCACCTTTACTGAGAAGAAGTTTATTCTGAAATTTAAGTGGAACATCTTGTGTTCCAGTTTGAACCCATCACCCCTTGTCCTATCATTGGTTGTCACCGAGAAGAGCCTGGCTCCATCCTCCTGACACTCACAATTTATGAACCTGGAACACAAAAGTGTTTTTCCACTGCTGTGGTAGAAGAGGGAGGCTTAGTACGATTCTAAAAATTTAAAATATATATTGCATTGTCTAATTGTTCTTCAAGCATCATATTGCCCCTTTTTTTGTTTTAGTAACATCTGCTTCAGTGTGGAATGGGCCTGTTCAATAATAGCCTGTGCAGTGGCAGAATGAGAAATACCTGTGACGTGCGAAACACCCCACTGCTGTCAGAATGTTGCGTGGATTTAGCAGTGTATCCAGGACCATTGTCAGTTTTAGTCTGTTGTGGCACTCCCAGCATTGCAAAACAGTGGGTCCAGTGATGCTGAACAACTCTGCTGTTCTCACTTGTAGGAGCAGATGCACAAAGCATACCTGAAAAAGTCTAGAAACATATACATATTTCAAACCACCAAAAGATGAGACATATTGATACATGGAATTGACAACTAATTAACACTTAAAGAACTAACCCTACCCCACTAAAGACACTTAGAGAGCTAACCCTTTAACCCACAGCACTGTTGCCTAGCCTTGCTTAACTCTGTGTAACTTATTATACGAAAAACAGGACTCCACTGACGCCTTGCAAGGATAACAAGCGTTGGGTGCATCCTTGATGCATCCTTTGGTGAACTAGATTACTTGGGCACAGGACAAGAGATATGCTAGTTTTAACCAACTCAGCAGTCTGAGACCTAACCAACTCATCACACTGGACCAAAGGTGACCGTGTACAGAGAAAGAGCACCCGTGTTCACCATCACTGCGCAGCTGCAACCAGGAGGAGCCAGAGGTGAAGACTATGGAAATGGTGTCCCGGAACTCATTGTAATAAGAACCGCCTTCTCGGGGACAGGTTTTGAACATGTATAGGCATTCCTAAAACGTTCATGAATATGTAACAATTTACTGCATTTAACCAGGCTCACAGCTACTGTAATTTTACACACGTATTAGGTGAAATGATTCCACATGTGTCCGGCGTCATAAACAAATACATACCCTCTTTATAACCTCAAGGGTTTTAAGGTCATTCCGCGCCTCATTTTGGCGAGCCAGCCAGGAGGGTGTTCTGCTTGCCTTTTTGAACAATTGGGAAGGGATGTCTTAGGCGCGCCCTGAAGACTTTTTCTGAAAGATCTCCAGTCCCCATTGTTCATTGCAGGAGCAGACAAAAGACCTCCGGTCACGATAGCGGATAAGGTATGTTGTAATAAATTTAATTTAAATGCATTTAATTGCATTTGGCAGCGAGCCAGTAAGGCATGGAGAGACGTCTCATGCGTGGCCACAGTTCCGCAGTGGGATAAGGTACCTGGGAAATGGGGCAAGTTGCTGTCTGTGGGTACAGCCGCTAGCAATCTTGGCAGTAGATTGAGCAACTCCACGATATCTGCGTCTCGATTCCAAGAGCCGGGATGGACTTTTGCTAATGACTAATTTAGCAAGAGTGAAGGGTAATGCAGAAATCATATTTTTCAGCTGCTGAAAAAGGTAATGGTGAAAAAGGAATAATTGTTCCATAATTATGTGTTATCTTTTGTAAGTGTCCGGGCATTCCATGCGTTCCATTCTAAATCGTAAAGTAACTCATAAATTGTAAGACCAACCAGCCCTGTCTGTGTGAGCTGTGTGAGTGTGTGCTACTTACAGTAATTGCTGTTTATGGTGGTACGCTTTAGCATGTGATCTGTATAAAGCAGAAGATGAGCTTAAAGCACCTTGATTTAAGTCACGTGACATATGAGTTAAAATTACAGTGCACACGATGTAAGAAAGTATATGCAGATATGTTTTTCACCCTCAGAAATCAGGGACGTAATAACAAAATGGGAACCAGTTCCGTTAAAGTACTAAAACACCATCTTGCTCTTCTTAGGATGCATCCTTACACATTAGAGTAACTTAGTGGGGAAACCTGATAAATGAAAGTTTGAAACAATGTTGTATTCACTTGTGGTTTGAATGTGGGGCTATGGGGCTATGTGGGGCTATGTGGGGCTATGACCTCAAAAACTAGCATGGTGAATTTACTAAGTATCTTACAACTAGTTACCACAGAACAAATCTATTAAAAGTTTTTTGGTTTAATTTCCCAGTTTCATCAGAACTATGGATATGCTAGGGATGCCATTAAATTTTACCCTCAGACTGCTCCGTTCAGTACTACAACATCGCTGCAGTGAGGGGGAGAGAAAACACCCCTTTTGCTGCCTTTTTTTCTTTTTTCTTCTTCTTACTCTTCTTGTTGCAGTTTAGATATAGGCAAGGCCACGCAGGTGGTGTTAATTGCTGGTGCTAAGTGGGAGCTTCCTGGTCCTGGCAAAACTCCTCGATTACAATGAGCTGAGTTTATCTTGCAGCTTGACACAGGCCTGGAATTTACGTTCAAGCTGTATAGCACAGGTCTGGGATATTTTACTTTTTTATTTTTCCATTTCATTCCAGCCATAATACACTCTATACTCAATTCTAATTAGCTGAGCAATAGTTATATTCCTCTGCCCCATTTGCCTTTTGCGTTTTATTACAGATGTCAATAAACAGCATATTAACCATCAACACATCACTTTCATTTTCCTAGATCCAATTCAGGTCATATTCTAGCAACTTTTAAATACAACCTCTTCAAAGTTCACATCCATCATAGCATTTAGTTCTATTTCCCATACCTCCAACTAGGACATAAATCCAATGCAAATCAGAGTTCCACAACTTACATTATTTTCTGGTCTCAAAATTATTATATAACAAGAAAAGCAATTGCTCTAATGCGTAGGGATGCATCCTAAGGGGGAGCAAGGTGGTATTTTAGTAGCGGAACCAGTTCCCATTTTGTAATTATCTCCCCAAACAAAATTATTTTGGTACCAAATATAATTATGCCAATTAAAATACTGAGCTCAGATATGTAAACCAAATACCAAGTTCAAATATGCAAATGGATCACAAGCACACATATTCAAGAAAGTATCTTGATGTTTGCATTGCACCTTTGAACCACCTACTGCACAGCCAGGTAGAGGTGCCTCTGGGTCTCCCTGACAAAGCAGGTCAGTGCGCGCTGAAGCCCAACCAGCACCTGCCCTTGCGCTGCCCTAGCAAGCCAGACTGGGCAAGGCTTTTATTAGTGTCTCGTCTGGGGTGATACAACTGCCATCCCAAAATCAGGATTCTTTATCTCATACACATACAAAAGAGCCAAATTTAGTGCACTGAGATGAGTCACAGCCTATCACAGAGTTGCGCAAGTCTGGATGTTGGAATAAAGCTAGCATGCTAGAAAGAAAAGTGACAGGTGTTAGACACAAAATCTTATTATCACATTCACACAGCAAAGAACTGTAGTACTCACGATCTTCTGTATCACAGTATCACAGTATGTTCGGGATTGGAAGGGACCTCAAAAGATCATCTAGTCCAATCCGACTGCTGGAGCAGGAACGCTGAGGTGAGGTCGCACAGGAACATGTCCAGGCGGGTTTTGAATGTCTCCAGAGAAGGAGACTCCACAACCCCCCTGGGCAGCCTGTTCCAGTGCTCTGTCACCCTCACTGAGAAGAAGTTTCTTCTCAAATTTAAGCGGAACCTCTTGTGTTCCAGCTTGATCCCATTACCCCTTGTCCTATCATTTTTTGCCACCGAGAAGAGCCTGGCTCCATCCTCGTGGCACTCACCCTTTATATATTTATAAACATTAGTGAGGTCACCCCTCAGTCTCCTCTTCTCCAAACTAAAGAGACCCAGCTCCCCCAGCTTTTCTTCACAAGGGAGGTGCTCCACTCCCTTAATCATCTTTGTTGCCCTACGCTGGACTCTCTCCAGCAGTTCCCTGTCCTTCTGGAACTGAGGGGCCCAGAACTGGACACAATATTCCAGATGGGGTCTCACCAGGGCGGAGTAGAGGGGAAGGAGGACCTCTCTCGATCTATTAGCCACTCCCCTTGTAATACACCCAAGGATGCCATTGGCCTTCCTGGCCACAAGGGCACAGTGCTGGCTCATGGTCATCCTGTTGTCCACCAGGATCCCCAGGTCCCTTTCCCCTACACTGTTCTCTAATATGTAATTTCCCAACCTATACTGGAACCTGGGGTTGTTCCTGCCCAGATGCAGGACTCTGCATTTTCCCTTGTTAAATTTCATTAGGTTATTCCCTGCCCAACTCTACAGCCTGTCCAGGTCCCGCTGGATGGCAGCACAGCCTTCTGGTGTGTCAGCCACTCCTCCCAGCTTAGTGTCATCAGCAAACTTGCTGATAGTACACTCTATTCCCTTGTCCAAATCGTTAACGAATATATTGAATAATATTGACCCCTGAGGCACTCCACTAGGTACTGGCCTCCAACTAGACTCCGCACCATTGACTACCACTCTCTGGCTTCTCTCCTTAAGCCAGTTTGCAACCCACCTCACTACTCCATTGTCTAGACCACACCTCCTCAACTTAGCTGTGAGGATGCTGAGGGAGACTGTGTCAAAGGCTTTACTGAGGTCAAGGTAGACCACATCCACCGCTCTGCCATCATCCATCCACCTTGTTTCATTCTCATAAAAGGCTATGAGGTTGGTCAAGCATGACTTACCCTTGGTAAAGCCATGCTGACTACCCCCAATAACCCTCTTATCCTTGATATGCCTTGAGATGGCACCAAGGATAAGCTGTTCCATTACTTTCCCAGGGACAGAGGTGAGGCTGACCGGTCTATAATTACCCGGGTCCTCCTTCTTGCCCTTTTTGAAGACTGGAGTGACATTTGCTTTCCTCCAATCCTCGGGCACCTCCCCCATTTCCCAAGACTTGGCAAAAATGATGGAGAGCGGTCCAGCAATGACTTCAGCCAGCTCCCTCAGCACCCGCGGATGCATCCCATCTGGACCCATGGATTTATGGATGTCCAGACTAATTGCTCCCTAACCCAGTCCTCATCGACTAAAGCAAACTCCTCCATTGACCTGGCTTCATCCGGGGTCTCAGGGATACAGGGCTCCCCAGGACAGCCTCCGGCAGAGTAGACAGAGACAAAGAAGGCATTCAGTAATTCTGCCTTCTCTGTATCTTCTGCCACCAGGGCACCCACCCCATTCATCAGTGGGCCTACATTGCGTCAGGTATTAGTTTTATCTGCTATGTATTTGAAAAAGTTCTTTTTGCTGTCCTTGACCCCTCTCGCCAGCTGGGACCTTTCCGACTGGCACATCAGGGTGTTACTCTACCGGTCGATCCCCCTTTCGCACTCCCTGATGGTCCTCAGCGTCTCAACCTCCTCCTTAAGTTTCACAACCATGTCGAGCAGATCTTGCACCTGCTCACACCTCACACAGGTGGAGTGCTGCCTCCCTCCCCCGGCACCAGCAGGCTCTGGCACTCCCTGCAGCCAGAGACCTGAACAGCCACTGTTCTGTATGATAGCAAAATGTACATTTTGAGTCAACGGATTCTCATGACTTAGTAGTCTGTGAACTTACTGTACCATATAACAGGCAAAGACTTTTTAAACTGTAATATGCTTAAACAGATACCTACAAAGAAAACAGGTTAATAAGGAAAACATCTGTTATATAGCGCTGTTGAGGACACTGTTTACTGACATGACCCTTATTACCACAAATAAAGCACTTAAGACTCGCTTGATTTACACTGAGCTGAGACAACGTGGCTGCTAATACCGGAGCCTGATATGTTTCAGTCCCTATATTCTGACAAACCTTAACGTGTTGCGTGATATCAGCGGCTTTACCTTTCACTGACCACAAAGCAGCCTGGCGGTCAGAGTTAGCATTGTCAGATGCCAGCTGAAGCAGCAAAACTTTTGCTGCATCTTCATTTTCAACCTGCCTTGCCATAACAATTTGCAATCTGTCAATGAATTTTATAAAAGACTCCTGTGGTCTCTGTGTTATTGTTGCAAACAAGCTTATGTGCTGTCCTGCCTCCCTAACCCGATGCCATGCCATAATAGCGAGATGAGTTGCTTGTTCAAAAACCTGCCCTGGAAGCCCAGCCTTCACCTGTGGAGTGATATACTGTCCGGTGCCTAGCAACATATCCTGATTTATCCCTGCTCCTGATGAAAAAATTTTCCAAGACCCGTTCAATCATAAGATCTTTATTCTCTAATTGCTACACAGAATATTGCGCTGGTGTCAAAATTGTTTTAGCAAGCAATTTCCAATCCCACGGAGTCATTATGTATGTGGCACCAATAACTTCAATAACTCCCATTGTAAAAGGACAGTGTAACCCATTCTCTTGCACAGATTTATTAACTCCTTAACCATTGTATAAGGTAGTCCACCATGTTCTGGTGGTTGTTGTGGTTTGTAAATAACTGGAAAAGGGAAAGAAAAACCGCTGTACTCCATAGCCTTTTCATGGCATTTTTGCATCACCCCTTTGTGTTCTGCTGTCTTAGTCAGGAAGGGGTTATTGGGTGCTCTATAAGCATCACTGAAATCAGGCAAAGGGGGTGCGGAGGGCAGAGTTTTAGACTCCTGACTCAGCTCCTCACAAATTTCTGCCTTCTCTTTACATAGCTGTGACGCATTAACAATGGATGTAAAACTGACTCTTTTTTCAGATCTACAGAGCTTGACTCAAAAGGATTAGTGCTGTCAAGACTCAAATCATTAGCAACCTGCTCATTTGTGTTTTTCTGTCCATCCTCCCCTGTTTCCCTTGCACTATTTGCTCTGCCGACTGCAACAGCGATAGCGCAGAGCACACAAATCTCCACGTTACATGCAAACCATCAGGGACTGCAAAACCTGAATTCTTTTGCACTTGTGTAGATATTCCCCGACCTGTTTCCAAATTCTACTCTCAAATGTCCCCTCACTCAGAAACCAAGCACAATTCTCTCTCACCCATACCAGCAGCGAAGCAACCTGCTTCTCACAAATGCGATACCCAGAAAAACGTAACATCTGCAGTAAAAACTGCAAATACAATTTAAGCGGCTTGCCTCATACTAACGCAATCCAGCAGCTCTCTCGTTCCACGAGGACTGCCTGTCCCTATTTATACCATAGGGATTAATGTGGCCACAAATAAAATCTACTCACCTGTCGGATTGCGTGGTTGCCACCAAACACACTGCTCGATGAAGAGCCTCCAGGGGTCACACACTCACACGGGGCACCACTTGCGGCGATTAGAAACAACGCACACCGGGACGCAGACAGAGATTCGTGCACAGACAGAGATCTTGTTCAGGAAGGAGCGCAGAGCCGGGCAGAGCAGAGAGCTGAGCCAGGCTGAGGCCTTCTTTATTAGTCAGTGACAGTTTATAGGATTTACAGATACGGACCTGGACTAAGATGTTACATAAGGTGTTTTTCCGATAATTGTTATTAAAAACACACCACACAGATGTTATCTTTGTTTCAGTTACATTCCCACTCATTCACAGACTAGGCCCAAGGACATTCACACATCATAGATATGGGGGCAGTTCTCCGACACGAGATATCATTCTCACAAGTCTGAGCTATAACTCTCTACAATTATGAGAAACATGCTTCAACACAATCTGTCCAAGGCCCTTTCTCTTTTGCTATCATCTAATTATGTTAGCATTATTTCTTTGGCCGTCCAGATGGTCATGTTAGTATTGATCTTCCTTTATCATCCAGGTGGCTGGAACTGCACATCTTGCTTTCCCACAGTGCTGTGCCCAGCTCCAAGGTGCAGCACAAAAGTGCCTTTCACACTATCACAGCATTTCAGGCTCTAATACATGGGGGCTTTTAAGAGTAGATCACATGCATGTTACACAGTAAGAAGGTCTGTGTTATTTTTATCATTCAAGAACCCATCTCATTCCATATAATATAATATTACGTGGAAATTGGACAGATTTGGGGTCATAATGCTTTTTTGAGTATTGCCAAGAATTATGCATCCAGTCGGAGACACTGAAAACCAGCCTGATTTACAAAAGTATGGCTGTTATATGCCTCCTACTGCCAAGAAAATGTCAGGTACTTTTAGATATTGCTTTCAGATTTAAGAGTCAAACGGTATACAGCTATTCCAGAACTTACTTTAAATTATATTTTAAAGCCTACAAATAAATAAACATAATTTTTCAAATTTCAACATCCAGTTTTTGCCCTGAGGAAGCAATAACAGTTGCATTCTGAAGGCTTTAGCTAGCTTTCCTCTGAAACAAGGCAGAATGATGACCCAATTCAACATAATACTGATATGAGTAAAAAAAAAAAGTTGCATATTGCTTACTTCATTCATAGAAGGTGGCAAAATAATTTTGATGCCCATTCACTAATTAAATTCAGAAATGGGTGAACAAGAAGCAACGGGAAAAAATAAGAAATAAATATCTTCTTCCTAAATGTCTAAAACCTTTGCAGGCAACATGCACGACACCGCTTTCATTTCATCATTGTTGTGTTCTCCCACCATGATTCAAAGTCGACATATTAGCATATTATTCCCGACAGTGATTAACAAAAGAAGAGACTCATCAATAGTTAAATCAATGTGTTTGGGAGTAAAACTTTTTTCAGACTCTAGTAAAATTCAGAAGAACAACAACAAGAACAGTCAAAAACATTTTTTAGCTGCCAAATGCTCGATGATATAATACAGGAAGAATGTTATAAGATACATTATACATTTCAGAGGGAAATTCTATCTGTATGCTTTTCAAAAAATCACACATTTAGCCTCATTAGATCAAAGTAATGAAAAAAAAAATAATTCAGTTTCAGATAATTTCATTAGAAAAACAGGAGATGAAAAATGCATAATATTTAAGAAGCTCTAAGAGACCCAGAATACCAACAATTTCTGGAACTACATTTTAAAAGACAGAGAAAGATAGAGAGAAGTAAAGACAGACAGACACGAGAAAGACTTAGGTACATTTGAATAAATAAACTCAGTAGCCAGCAGAGAAACATGACAGAAATGTGGTTTTCGCATGTCAGTGCAAGTGATTCCTTTAGAAAAAAAAGCTTTTCCTTCCTTCTGGTCACACACAGAAACCGACAGCCCCAAGTTTATGAGAATAGTCTCTCCAAGAACTTGAATATCTTTCTGGGTGTTCCCAAGGCACCTCAGTCCCAGCTGAGCAGGGGCAGCCACAGCCCACTCCATGAGGCTCTTCTTCAAAGAATAACTTCCTCTTTCTCATTGTACGTGCCAGATGAATCCTGGAGATCTCTTTTGGGAAGACCACTAGTCAGCTTTGAGATACGATAGAGTAGTAAACGCTTGTGGTCAGGAGCAAGGCAGAGGTGCTGAGGCAACCCACTGCAACATGAGACACCCAGGTTGGGATTCGGCTCCTCTGGATTTACACAGCTATAGTGCCCCCCTGGATGCTGAAAAATTGCTCAGATCCCATTAGAGATAGCCGCATAAAATGTTGTCCGGTTAAAACAAGTACCATGTGTAAGGGACTCTTCTTTTTTATTTTTTTTTCTTTACTATCTCATGTTCTAACCTTCTCATTTTGAAAGGTTCAAGAAACACAAAGTGAAAGACATTTTAAAAGTAGTTATCAAACAGGAAATCCAAAGGTGCAGCTGTTCCTCCTGCTTTCCCCTAAATTCCAGAGGGACAGTCTCTGGGAAATGAAAAGAGTGTAAGCAACAGGTTGTGCCCATCGCTAAATACCTGACTGCAGCCCATTCATTGTGCAGTGCTAGTTTCCCTCTGGAGTAATTTCAAGAGCACCAAGCATATGATACATCTTTGTGTGCTCTCAAGAGCTCCAAGCCAGTTGAATAGGAAGAATGTCACTTTTTCACTTAAACAACCTTTTCTATTACATATGTTTGTTCCATAATAAAGCCTGTCTCTCTATATTACATTAAATACATGTACAAAGTGTACTGTCATTATAGAATACCTGCCCCATCTAACAGGGAAAAGCTCACAGCTTGTCTGTGTGACGCAGCTCCATGCACACATTCTGTCTAATATTGGAAGCCAGGAACTTGTTTGTGTGTTCATGTGATATGCAAATCATCTTAGCATTTGCTACCAGTTTTCTCCCACCTGAAGCAAGTGCCTTCACATGTCCACTTCATTACCTACATACATAGAGCAATTGGAATGAAGTTTCTGCTCTTGGTAGCCACAGCACAGGGTTTTGGACTCAACCAATTGCAGTTGGCTGACAGCCTGGGAAGAGGTGTGTTTGCAGCGTGTCACCAAATGCAGTTGCCATAACACTTGCCAGTGACAGTGAGCGTAAATCCAGCAGCACAGCTTCTTCCAGCTTGCTGGATCACAGGCCACTTGATCTGCACCTCAAAAGTGATATGTGACTCTCATGCATATGTCATGTCAAATGAGTAAGAAGCAATTAAAGAGAGTCAAAACATAACATGACCACTTTTGAAAGAATGTACACAGGATAGATTAGGTCATCCCTATCAATATTTGTCTAATTTGAGAGAAAGTATCCCAGCTTCCTATAGAAAGTGTAGTTGCGTACTGTTTAAAAAGAAACGTGAAGAATCTTGGAGATTTGCAGCTTCTGTTCAGTCTCTAAGTGACAGCGCAACAGCCATAAAGTACAATGTAAATGCCTCAGATGGTACAAATTCTGATAATCTTTGGAAGAAAACGCCACAGGGCTCCTACTACTCCATAGAAGAAAACGAGTGAAAGCAGGTTGATTCAAGGATACCAGTCCTCCACAGTCCCAGCGATGTCATGGACAATTTGGTGATCCTTCACCTAGCTGTTGATGCCAGCACAACATCACATCCCATGGGCCTTCTCTATGCCCTACACAGCTACCTACAGTAGAAATCAAATAAGTTACTAACTAACTAAACCTCTCGTCACAATGACATAAGAAAACAAGTTTTGACAGTCACAAACACGTATGTGAAATCCATGTGTTCAGTACACGGCTACATACGGTGGTACTGGGACAGTCATAAAAATAGGGAGGGACCAGCTGTGGATGGCAATGGTACAGGCACGAAGCATGCCAGGATACATCCATACACACTCGTGACCCAGAGCAGCTTGGCAAAGCTGCTGGAAAGCAACATAGCACAAAAGGTTCAAGCATCCTGCAGGACAGCAAGTTGACCAGGAGCCAGCAAGGTGCCCTTGCCCCCAGGTGGTGGCAAGTGGTGGCCTGGGCTGCAGAAGGCAAAGCACGGCCAGCAGCTGGAGGGAGGTGACCCTTCCCCTCTGCTCAGCACTGTGAGGCCAGGACTGCGGTGCTGTGCCCAGGGCTGGGCTCCAAGGACGAGAGAGACATGGGCAGAATGCTGGGGAGAGCCCCAGTGCACCCCCCCCTTGCAACCCCGGTATATGGAATGGTCTGTTGTGTTGACCCAGCGTTGGCCCGGCAACGCTTCTGTGCCAACACGGAGCCGCTGGGGAGAAAACACCTCTTGTCCAGCAGCTCTGCCCGGCACAGGGACGCCCATTGGCAGCCTCCCTCCACGCAGTTGGGCACTCGTTGAGGCACCAGCCAAAAGCAGCTCTCACCACAGCTTTTGGCTGCACTTGTCGAGATGGGTCAGGTCAACTGCTGCCGCGGCTCCCGGTAGGCTCCCCCCCCGGCTCGGGAACACCACAGCAAAGTTGGTCCTGTGGATATCAGATGCTTTTTTCACGCCTAATACTGTCTGCTCTGCAGGGAGGACACTGAGCCTGTGCAGCAATGCGTACCCATCTCGGCATTAGGAGAGCCACTGCTCCGGCAGCAGGTGCAGGTGACCCTGGGCCATGCGACCAAGAAGAGGGACCTCCTCCTCTTCAGCCGCAGCTTGGTCATCGCCAAGCCCCAGTAAGACTCACACACCCCAGCTGCCTTTCCTCCAAAGCTCTGGCCCTAGCACCAGGGCAGGGACAGCCCGGGAGCAGCCCCAGACAAGGGTACCCTGCTGCTGGATGCACCCATGGCCATGCCCATGTCAGGCAGACGCCAGAGGGGAGCCAGCGGGCTCGGCACCGCCAGGTCACTCCCTGCCACTCCTCTCTGCAGACGTGGCAGCGACCCGCGCCCGCAGCTCTGCCTGGCCCTGTGCCGGCTGCAGGTGCTGGGCAGCGGGAAGGGGGCAGCCGGCGATGCCGCTGAGGAGGAGGAAGGCGAGAACACCAGCTCCCTCGTCCTGGTCTGGCCCTGCGGCTCCTGCATCGTCACCTTCTGGTGAGTCTCTGTGCCACATTTCACTGCAGGGACAAGTCCTGCCCCACAGAGCTCTGTCCTGCCTCTGTGGTCATCCCCATAGGGCAGGGCTGTGCTTGCACCAGCCTCTGCCTACAGGCTGTGGAGCGGCAACACTCAGGCTGTTTCTCCTCTCTTTCTGCAGCTGCCGGGCAGTGAAGCAGCTCTGGCTCAGCACGCTCCTTGCGTAAGTCCAGCTGTGGCCAGCCAACATCTGCCCAGCCCCGACCTCCGCACTGCCGCGGCTCTCCGCTCCGCTGCCCAGTGGTGCCCAGCTGCTTCACTGCAGCTTGCAAGTGCTGCCTGGGCTGGCAGGAGAGAGGCGAGCTGGCCTGGGTCTCACACAGCTCTTACTTTGGCCTTTCCCTTCCCCACACACAGACCACCAGAAGGAGTGGAGGGAGCCCATGTCACCCAGCTGCCCTCCTTTAATGTGCTGATGAAGGAGCTGAGGGGCCGCAATGCTGTGAGTGTCTGTCCTGTCTCCATTCTGTCCCCAGACATGACTGCAGCCCAGCAGCAGGTGCAGCACTTCTCACCCTCTCCAATTTTCCCCTTGCCCAGGCCATGACCCTGCACAGCCGGAGCCTGGAACAGCTCCTTGAGGACCAGGCAAAGGTCAGGATTACCCAGGGTGCAATCTTGGCCATCCTCAGATTTCATTCATGGCACATGGTGCTCATAGAACACCCTTTTTGCTGCAGGACTGTTTGGTGAGTGCAGTGTGTTTCTTGCAGGCTGGTGCAGAGCAGCGGCCACCACCCGGCGTCCCCTCCTGCAGCCCAAGTGGAGTTGGCCACTCGGCTGGTGAGTTTGGGGAAGACAGGGGCAGGATGGCCCTTCTCTCCTCCTTTGGCAGACGGGCACTCGTGCTGCACTGGGACTGCTGCTGCCCTTTCTGCAGGGCATGTCCATCCACATGGCTCTGCAGAGGGGGAGAGCTGAGCCCCTGGGGTCACTGGTTCCAAAATGACTCTTCATCCACATGCTCAGTGGTGGGGGAAAAGTGCGAGGGGCTCAAGGAGAGCTGGCCTGGCACTTCTCCTCCATGGCTCATTGCTCTCCTTTGTAGCAGGGAGGATGTACAGGAAGAGGAGGGGGCTGCCCAGGCCCTTCCCACGCCCACTGATGCCAGGCTGTGTGCACAGGGGGCTTCTCTTCGGCCGGTCCCTGGCAGCTCTGTGCAGCCAGGACGGCACGCTGCCCCAGACCATCCAGGTAAGCAAGTCTGGCCACCTGGTCTCCATTCTGCGGGCTCCTCTGGAGAGATGGTGTCCCCATTGGAGAGAGCTCACATGAGTGTTGGGGACAAGGCTGGCTCCTCCACACATCACCCACCTCCAGCCATTGCTTTCCTGCCCCAGTGACAGATGCACATCCGTCCATGCTCCATCCTGCCCTTGAGGAAGGTTCAGTAATCCCAGGGCCTGTCTCCAGACCAGTAATGATCTCTTCTGTCCCCTGCAGGACCTGCTGGCTCTTCTGCACCAGCACGGGCCATCCACGGAGGGGATCTTCCTCGTGACGGCCAGTGAGCGGGCCACCCAGGAGCTCCGGGAGGCCCTGGACAGCGGCGCAGAGGTCCACCTGGAAAGCCAGCCGCTGCACCTCCTGGCCGTCATCCTGCAGGTGAAGCCTGCTGACCTGGAGCCCGGCAGCTCCCGGCTCTGGCGCTGCTGATGGGCCCCTGCCAGAGCAGGAGCCCAAAGCCAGGAGCAGCTGCTCAGCCGGAGGGCTGGGCTTGCTGCCTGTGCTCCCGGCGGCACTGCTCACAGCCTCACGCGCAGCCCTTGCCATTGCAGGACTTCCTGCGCAAGATCCCCTCCCAGCTCCTCCAGGCTGAGCTCTACCAGGAGTGGATGAGCGCCGTGCTGAAGACCAGCAGGCAGGAGAGGATGGCTGGGCTCAGAGGGTAAGTATGGACAGCAGTCTGTCTGATCCACAGGCACTGGCAGAGCCCGGCACTTCTCTGCAAAGACACAACCTGCCTGGAAAAGCTTTGTTTTCATCCTGCCACCTCTTCTCCTCCTGCTACTGTGGGGTCAGGTTTTTGGGGAAAGTGGCACGGAAAAGCATTTCTCTCCTTGGAGCACTTCCTGCAGACACTGGGCTTGCTCCACTAAGAGGCTCTTGCCACAAGGAGGTGGCCGCATGTCAGCCAGGGCACACGTTCTGATGTAAACCAGCCTTGGCCAGGGAAGCCTTCTCTCGCCTGGGCTTGGCTGAGATCAGCCTGGGACACCGGCTTTGACAGCATCTCCTTTCTTAACATTGTGTTCCTCTTTCCTCAGAGTGGCCAGCAAGTTGCCCAAGGCCAACCTCCTCCTCCTCAAAGACTTGCTCAGCCTGCTCCACGCCATTTCCAGCAATGCCACCACCACCAGGATGACAGCCAGGAAACTGGCTGTCTGTTTGGGGACAGTCCTCCTCAGCCCACCCGAGGAGGACATGCTCCCCGTGGATGTCCTGGTGGAGGTGATGAAGGTACGTTGCATTTACGAGCCGGCTACAGCCTTCCAGGCCCAGCCGAGGTTTGCTGTTCAGAGGTTCCAGGCTGCCTCCTCAGTTCAGCAAACGCTGCTGGGGGAGCTGATGGCAAGAGCAGCCCCACAGCTGCAGCTTCTGAGCAGAAGCCATGGTGGGGAGTGGGAGAGGCCCTTGGACCTGGTTGCAGCCACCGGGGCAGAAACCAATGGTTTTCTGTGTGCAGGTGACAGGGCTGGTGCAGCTCCTCATTGAGCACTATGGGGAGCTCTTTGAGGAGGAGGAGGAGCAGGCGGGGCTTGCCAGAGCGTCGGCCGAAGAGTTGCCAGTGCCAGAGGCAGACGCCAAAACTTCAGAGGTATGTGAGGTCCAAAACCCGGGTGAGAACGAAAGCGTTCCCCCCCTTAGAAGTTGGGACTGCTGCCACAGGGACAAGCAAAGTCATCCACCAGCTGGAGCTCTGCTAGGGTGCAGAGTCTGCTCTCCATCTTTTGAATTGTAACACTGCTCTGAGTACAGGAAAGGTTTCTGAGGTGCCCAGAGAGGGTCCCATAGAGGTTGCATGCACCTGCCCTTGTGTGTCTGGCATGAGGAAAATTCTTACTGCGTCTGTACCCTGGCCTGGCCACTGAAGCAAAGATTAGTTCAGCTCTTAGGTCAAAAGCCCTTGTGTTCATGGAAATCTCCCCAAACTTGAACAATCTCAGTCATTGCTATTGTAACACCAAACCCTAACTCCAGCTCTCAGGAGTCCTGCAGAGGAGAGCTAGGAATGGCTATTGGATTTCACGTGAAAGCACAAGCTGCTGCTTCTCCTCTCAGCCTTGTCCCTAATGCCTGTCTTTTCCCCCTTCTTTCCCCAGGCAGTCTGAAGAGGTCCTGAAGAAATGCCTCAGACTGGACACGATTTGTTTTGCACAACATTCAGCAGTTAGTTAGTTAGTTAGTTAGTTCATTTGTTCTTTAGTTAGTTAATTAGTTAGTTAGTTTTTGCTGTAGGTAGATGTGTTCTGAGTGTATGTTTTTCACATATGAGTTTCTGAGTTTCATAAATTTAGGTTTTTAGCCAATATGGCGAGAGAGTTACGTAGTCAGTTAGTTAGTTAGTTAGTTAGCCAGTTAGTTAGTTTCTACTGTAGGTAGCTGTGTACTGAATGCATATTTTTCACATACACTTTTGTCACTTTTAAAAATTTACAGTTGCTTTTTCTGCCAATATGGCGAGAGGTTTGGTTATTTATTTAGTTAGCTAGTTAGTTAGTTAGTTAGTTAGTTGATTTCTACTGTAAGTAGCCGTGTACTGAATAGAGGACATCCATGGGATGTCATGTTGTGCTGTCACTCATCAACTAATTGAAAGGTTGTCGAACCGTCCATGACATCACTGGGACTTTGGAGGAGTGATATCCTTGAATCGCTTCCCTTATACCCAAATTCGTCTATGGCATAGTAGAACCGCTGTGGCATTTTCTTCCAAAGATTTTCAGAATCTGTACTCTCTGAGGCATTTCCAGTGAACTTTATGGCTGTTGTACTGTCACTTAGAGACTGAACAGAAGCTGCATTTCTCCAAGATGCTTCACATTTCCTTTTAAACAATATGCAACTACACTGACTGTAGGAGACTGGGATACTTTTCCTGAAAAGCTTACAATCCATTTAATGTTGCCAAGTTACCCTATTGACATATATTTATAGAGATGACCTAATATATCCTGTGTATATTCTTTCAAAAGAAGTCATGTTATGTTCTGACTCCCTTTGATGGCTTCTTGCTCATATGACATGACATATGCGTGAGAGTCACATATCACTTTTGAGGTGCAGATCAAGCGGACTGTGATCCAGCAAGCTGGAAGAAGTTGTGCTGCTGGATTTACGCTCACTGTCACTGGCAAGAGTTACGGCAACTGCATTCGGTGACACGCTGCAAACACACCTTTTCTCAAGCTGTCAGCCAGCTGCAACTGGTTGAGTCCAAACCTCTGTGCTGTGAATACCAAGAGCAGAAACTTCCTTCCAAAGGCTCCTGTCACTGCACTTTTCCTGTTACCCTGTTGCACGTGCTGCAAAAGGCGCATGATGAGCTGCAAGAAAGAACTGAGCTGCAAGAATTTCCTCTAAGTATGTCGATAATGAAGTGGACATGTGAAGGCATTTGCTCCAGGCTGGACAAAACTGGTAGCAAATGCTAAGGTGTTTTCCACACTGCATTAACACAAATGCATATGGATGGGCTTGCATATATAAGAATAAAATGCTGCTGCTTGGTGTCTGTCTTCCCATACTAGACAAAATGTGTATATGGAGCTCTGTCACACAGGCAAGCTGTGGGCTTTTCCCTGTTGGACAGGACAGGTATTCTAGAAGGACAATACTCTTTGTACATGAATGTAATGTAATAATGAGAGACGGGCTTTATCATGGAACGAACATATGTAATAGAAAAGGTTGTTTAAGTGAAAAATTGAGATTCTTCCTATTAAACTAACTTGGAGCTCTTGAGAGCACACAAAGACCTATGGTATGCTTGGTGCTCTTGAAATTACTCCAGCGGGAAACTGGTACTGGACAATGAATCAGCTGCAGTCAGGTATTTTGGGCACAACCTGTTGCTTTCAGCCTGTTCATTTCCCAGAGACTGTCCCTCTGGTATTAAAGAGAAAGCAGGAGGAACAGGTGCAACATTGTATTTACTGTTTGATAACTCACTTTAAAATGTCACTTCAGTTGTGCAGATGCCTTGTATTTTTTAGAAATTTCTTGTATTAATAAAATTTCTTAAATAATACATGTATATTTGCAATTAACAAACATGACATGCGTTTTTTATTAAAATGTCAGAACCTTGTTATAATAATTACTATGCGTTGTGTTTCTTGAACCTTCAAAAATGGAGAAGGATAGAACAGGAAATACTAAAGAAAAATAAAAAAGGAAATTAAATTTTTAAAATACAGTTAAAAAATAAAAATTAAAAAAAGGGTCTCTTACACATGGTACTTGCTTTTAACTGGACAGCATTTTACTCAGCTAACTCTAATGGGATCTGAGCAATTTTTCAACATTCAGAGGGGCACTATAGCTGTGTAAATCCAGAGGAGCTGAATCCCAGCCTGGGTGTCTCATGTTGCAGTGGGTTGCCTCAGCATCTCTGCCTTGCTCCTGAAGACAAGCGTTTACTACTCATTCGTATCTCAAAGCTGACTAGTGGTTTTCCCAAACTAGATCGCCAGGATTCAGCTGGCATGTGCAATGGGAAAGATCAAGATTTCCTTTGAAGAAGAGCCTAATGGAGTGAGCTCTGGCTGTCCCTGCTCAGCTGGGACTGAGGTGCTTTGGGAACATCCACGGAGAAATTCATGTTCTTGGAGAGATTCTTCTGAAAGACTCGGGTGCTTTCAACTTCTGTGTGTGACAGTTCAGCTGGGAAGGCTGTACTGTCCCTGAGGGGACATGAAAGCCTGGGCAATTCCTGAATTTTGTGAAAAATCATTTATTTTCACCAGTGCTGGGCAGGGACAGGGCACCTGCCCCGAACCGTGGCTGTTCAGGTCTCTGGCTGCAGGGAGTGCCAGAGCCTGCTGCTGCTGCCAGGGGAGGGAGGCAGCATTCCACCTGCGCGAGGTGTGAGCAGCTGCAAGATCTGCTCAGCATGGTCACGAACCTTGAGGAGGAAGTTGAGACACTGATGTCCATCAGGGAGTGTGAAAAGGAGATCGACTGGCGGAGTAACTCCCTAGCATGCGAGTCAGAGAGGCTCCAGGGGATAACCCCCAAAAGCTGATGGACCCCCTGCTCTGTCAGGCAGAAGAGGGAGACCCAAGACAGCCCCTGCCCTGTCGCTGTCGGGCAGAGGTTGGGCACCAAAAAAGATGATGAGGTTTGGAAGCGAGTTCCAGTTTGGTGCCACGGGCAACCCCCCTCCCTACCTGCTTTGCTTCACCAGGTGCCCCTCCGTAATAAATCTGAGGTCCAGGATCCTGAATAAGAGGTAGGCGATAATGCGGTTCAAGGCCCATCTACAACGTCACATAGAAAGACAGTGTTGACTCCACACTTCAAGACTTCCTCTGATAAGAAAGAATGGTAATTGTAGCAGGCAATTCTCTTCTGATAGAGACAGAGGGCCCAATATACAGATTTGACCCTCATCACAGGGAAATATGTAGTCTACCCAGAGCCAGATCAGGGATATCATCCGGACACTTCCCAACTTGGTGCACCCAACAGACTGCTACCCACTGCTGATCTCCCAGACAGGTGGGGTGGAAGCTGCATCCCGCAGTCTGAGGGGAATGAAGAAAGGTTTCAAGGCATTGGGATGGATGGTGAAAGAGTCGGGGGCGCAAGAAATTTTCTTTTCCATCCTTCCATCTTCGGGTGTTGATGTGGGACAGAACAGAAAAATTCAGTACATTAATGATTGGCTACAAGACTGGTGCTGCAGGCAGGGCTTTGGATTCTTTCATAGTGGCTGGTTTTACAAGACACCAATCCAGACAGTGATGTGTGGGAAAGGTTCATCTCACAGGGGCAAAAGGATGCTGGGACAGGAATTAGCATGGCTCATTTGGCGAGCGTTAAACTAGATTTGAAGGGGGACAGGGTTGTAGCTGGGCTTGCACCAGTGGGGCAGCACTCTAGAATTGATGAAGTCCAGGCGGCCTCCCATACCCCTAAGGAGAAATCAGTGTGCTCAGCTCGCTCTCTGAAATGCCTGTACACCAATGCACACAGCATGGGGAATAAGCAGGAGGAGTTAGAAACCTGTGTTTGGGCAGGAGATTATTATCTGGTGGCAATTACAGAGACACGGTGAGACAGCACATACGACTGGAATCTGGTCATGGATGGCTATGTCCTCTTCAGGAAGTACAAGCCAGCCAGGTGTCGTGATGGAGTTACTCTTTATGTGAGAGAGCAACTAAAAGGCTGTCCTGGTTTTGTTAAAAACAAGTTTCTCTTTTAGTGAATTTGCCTGTCAGCTAAATCCTTCATATTAACTGCATTTTCCTGGAGAACCAGACACATGTTTTGGTAAACATAGCAGTGGAATGCAAACTTATTGATAAGCATGGATGGACATCTCGTGAGAGGGGCGACGAGAAACAAGAGACCAAGAAACTGACCAACTGGGTATAACATCCCATTCACATGAATACTTCATATAAAAGTGGGAGATCACGAGGATCTTGTTTGCTTTTCCCTTTTTCCCTTTTCCCTGCTGCTTATGGCCGACATTAGAAGAGGACCTTGCTAGTCGTCCCTGCGAACTGAGGCTTAGTGAGAGACTGAATCCAGCTCCGGTTGGCTGCAGAGTCTAATCCAGGACTTTGGGTGCCGGCTCTGCAGTTACTGAGACTTTCAAGATTGGTTTTGTATGTTTTGTATTATTTTCTCTATTCCTATTAGTAGTATTAGTAAAACATCTTTAATTTTTTCCAACTCTCTTCACTCTGTCCTTCTTTTCCTCCCAATCGCCTCTCCTTAGTGGAAAGGGGGAAGAGGGAGGGGCAAGTGGGGGGGGGGGGGAGAGGGGGTTAACAATACATCTGCCAGGGTTTTATTGTCACCCCGCAATCTTAACCCTCGACAAAGGTATTGAGTACTCTCCAGGCATGGATGAGGAGTGAGTTGAGAGTCTGTGGGCGAGAATTAAGGGGCAGGCTGGCAGGGGTGGTACTGTTGTGGGAGTCTATTACAGGCCACCAGATCAGGGTGAGGAAGTTGATGATGCCTCTACAGACAGCTGAGAGCAGCCTCACAGTCACAAGCCCTGGTTGTCGGGGGGGATTTTAACTCCCCTGATGTTTGCTGGAAGGACTACTCAGCCAGCCAGGCACAGTCCAGGAGGTTCCTCGAGTGCATTGACAATAACTTTCTGATGCAAATGGTGGAGGAGCTGACCAGAACAGGAGCACTGCTGGATCTCATCCTCACAAGGAGGGTCTGATGAATTGGGTGGGTTGTGGCGACTAGAAACTGCACACACCGGGATGCAGACAGGGACGCACAGGCACAGAGTTCTTGTTAGCAGTGAGAGCAGAGCCAGGCAGAGCTGCGCTCTCTTTTATTAACAGTTCTCAATTTATATGTTTACAGATAAAGGGCTGGAACAAGAGGTTAGACCTTGCAGAGAGATCGGAATTGCTTCAGACTAGATCTTAGGAACCATTGCTTTCACCAGAAAGTGGACAAACACTGAAACAGGCTTCCTAGAGAGCTGGTTGATGCCTCATACCTCTCAGTGTTTCAGAGGCATATGGACAGTGCCCTTAAAAACAGGCCTGACCTGTTGGTCAGCCCTGAAGTAGTCAGGCAGGTTGGACTAGATGGTCATTGTCGTTACCTTCTGACTGAAAATTTTTCATCTGTTCACACTTGATCCCACAACAGCAAAAGCTGTGCTCATGCTACAACCACGCAGTGTCCTGCATATACCCACATAAAATTATTATCAGAATTAGACCAAGCAGACTTGTCTTCTTAAATAGCACTTGAGAAACTTTTTCACTTCAAGTCCATTACAGGTCTTGGCTTGCTCAGCAGGGCAGCTATCAATGTCTGCGCACACAGGCTACTGGAGAACAGAGACCCTGTCTAGACACAGGCCTAATCATCCTTTCATCTCCTCTACCTTCCCATTAGCCCTCTGCTCAGCTGTGGAGTGACAAGAAGGTCCAGCTTTGTTGCCTTTCTCTTGTAGCATCGAGTGGTGACGCTTTGCTTTGAAGCACAATACATGCCAAGGACTAATAGGAAGGAGGAGTCTGTAAAGCTGGGTTCAATGCTGCCCAGAAACCCTTGTAAACTGCCAGTGGCAGATGCTAAAAAAAAAGAGGTGTGGGCTTCCCTGTCACACTCTTGAGCCATCCAGTATTTAATACTTCACACATGATCTTTTCAAAACAATATTACAAGAGGAGGAGATATTGCAGTCCTGGGAATTCTTGCCTACCACTGCTCCTAGAGGGCTTACAGAAAATGCTGTTCAATATTTTTTCTCCTCCCTTCCTTCCTTCCTTCCTTCCTCCCTTCCTTTCTTCCTGCTTTCCTTCCTTCCTTCCTTCCTTCCTTCCTCCCTCCCTCCCACTATTCTTCCTTTCCTTGCCTTGCCTTGCTTTGCCTTGCCTTGCCTTGCCTTGCCTTTCCTGTTTCTTTCCAACAAAAAGCCAAGACAGGATCACACAACAACTTGGAGTCCAGTATTTTGCTTCTCCTTTCTCCCCTAAATAGTTTTGAAGCCAAAGAGACCACAGGATGGGCTAAAGCAGGCACAAAGACAGCTGTCTTCTCTCTGCCAAACACCTAAAGCATCCCAGGAAGACTGGCAAGAGGGGAGGACATGTCTGCAAGCCCCAGGGCTGCCCTATTCTGATCTGCTCTGCTTTATGGACTTTACCCTCTCTCCATTCTTCACAACTTGGGCTTGATCACAAACTTGGGTACTGACAAATTTTGTGTGTCACTGCACAGAAGGAAAACTGGGCTCCCTTATTCCATGAGACTGCCATCACAACCTTCTACCTGCACATAATGTGAAGAAGCAGAAAGTTGGCATTAAAAAGCTGGAGGTAGGGAAACTCCATCTCTGAACTCTGTCACCAGGGTGCATCCTCTTTCTCCCTGTCCCATGACAAGATCCATCCCAATTGGACCACTGCTTTGCCTGGAGGAAACATGCCCTCCTCACCCTCAGAACAGGGGCACCGGGACATCCAGAAAAAGAGGGTGGAACCGACTGCGGATGGCAATGGTACAGGCACGAAGCATCCCTGGACACATCCACACACACTCATGACCAAGAGCAGCTTGGCAAAGCAACGTGGCATAAAATGTCCTGGCATCCTGCAGAACAGCAATTGACCAGGAGCCAGAAAGGAGCCCTTGCCTCGAAGTGGTGGCAAGTGGTGGCCTGGGCTGCAGAAGGCAAAGCACGGCCAGCAGCTGGAGGGAAGTGACCCTTCCCCTCTGCTCAGCGCTGTGAGGCCAGGACTGCGGTGCTGTGCCCAGGACTGGGCTCCCCAGGACTAGAGAGACATGGGAACCATGCCGGGGAGAGGCCCCAGTGCACCCCACCCCCAGCCCTGGCACTTGGAATGGTCTGTTGTGTTCACCCAGCATTGGCCTGGCAGTGCTTCTGTGCCAACACGGAGCCACTGGGGAGAGACCAGCTCTTGTCCAGCAGCTCTGCCCGGCACAGGGACGCCCATTGGCAGCCTCTCTGCAGCCAACTGGGCAGTATTTCGAGCACCACCCACTGCAGGTTTCTACTGCACTTGTCGAGATGGGTCAGGTCAACTGCTGCCGTGGGTCCCGGTAGGCTCCCCCCACGGCTCGGGGACACCTCAGCAAAGCCAGCCCCATGGGCATCCGATGCTCTTTTCATGCCTAATAATGTGTGCTCTGCAGGGACGACCCTGAGCCCGTGCAGCAGTGCGTGCCCAACTCGGCATTAGGAGAGCCACTGCTCCGGCAGCAGGTGCAGGTGACCCTGGGCCATACGACCAAGAAGAGGGACCTCCTCCTCTTCAGCCGCAGCTTGGTCATCGCCAAGCCCCAGTAAGACTCACACACCCCAGCTGCCTTTCCTCCCAAGCTCTGGCCCTGGCACCAGGGCAGGGACAGCCCAGGAGCAGCCCCAGACAAGGGTACCATGCTGCTGGATGCACCCATGGCCATGCCCATGGCAGGCAGACGCCAGAGGGGAGCCAGCGGGCTCGGCACCGCCAGGTCACTCCCTGCCGCTCCTCTCTGCAGACGTGGCAGCGACCCGCGCCCGCAGCTCTGCCTGCCCCTGTGCCGGCTGCAGGTGCTGGGCAGCGGGAAGGGGGCAGCCGGCGATGCTGCTGAGGAGGAGGAAGGCGAGAACACCAGCTCCCTCGTCCTGGTCTGGCCCTGCGGATCCTGCATCGTCACCTTCTGGTGAGTCTCTGTGCCACATTTCACTGCAGGGACAAGTCCTGCCCCACAGAGCTCTGTCCTGCCTCTGTGGTCATCCCCACAGGGCAGGGCTGTGCTCGCGCCAGCCTCTGCCCACAGGCTGGGGAGCGGCAACACTCAGGCTGTTTCTCCTCTCTTTCTGCAGCTGCCGGGCAGTGAAGCAGCTCTGGCTCAGCACGCTCCTTGCGTAAGTCCAGCTGTGGCCAGCCAACATCTGCCCAGCCCCGACCTCCGCACTGCCGCGGCTCTCCGCTCCACTGCCCAGTTGTGCCCAGCTGCTTCACTGCAGCTTGCAAGTGCTGCTTGGGCTGGCAGGAGAGAGGCGAGCTGGCCTGGGTCTCACACAGCTCTTACTTTGGCCTTTCCCTTCCCCACACACAGACCACCAGAAGGAGTGGAGGGAGCCCATGTCACCCAGCTGCCCTCCTTTAATGTGCTGATGAAGGAGCTGAGGGGCCGCAATGCTGTGAGTGTCCCTCCTGTCTCCATTCTGTCCCCAGACATGACTGCAGCCCAGTAGCAGGTGCAGCACTTCTCACCCTCTCCAATTTTTCCCTTGCCCAGGCCATGACCCTGCACAGCCGGAGCCTGAACAGCTCCTTGAGGACCAGGCAAAGGTCAGGATTACCCAGGGTGCAATCTTGGCCATCCTCAGATTTCATTCATGGCACATGGTGCTCATAGAACACACTTTTTACTGCAGGACTGTTTGGTGAGTGCAGTGTGTTTCTTGCAGGCTGGTGCAGAGCAGCGGCCAACACCCGGCGTCCCCTCCGACAGCCCAAGTGGAGTTGGCCACTCGGCTCGTGAGTCTGGGGAAGACAGGGGCAGGATGGCCCTTCTCTCCTCCTTTGGCAGACGGGCACTCGTGCTGCGTGGACAGGGGGCTTCTCTTCGGCCGGCCCCTGGCAGCTCTGTGCAGCCAGGATGGCACGCTGCCCCAGACCATCCAGGTAAGCAGGTCTGGCCAGCTGCTCTCCATTGTGCAGGCTCCTCTGGAGAGATGGTGTCCCCATCGGAGAGAGCTCACATGGGTGTTGGGGACAAAGCTGGCTCCTCCACACATCACCCACCTCCAGCCATCGCTTTCCTGCCCCAGTGACAGCTGCACACCCGTCCATGCTCCATCCTGCCCTTGAGGAAGGTTCAGTAATCCCAGGGCCTGTCTCCAGACCAGTAATGATCTCTTCTGTCCCCTGCAGGACCTGCTGGCTCTCCTGCACCAGCACGGGCCATCCACGGAGGGGATCTTCCTCGTGACGGCCAGCGAGCGGGCCACCCAGGAGCTCCGGGAGGCCCTGGACAGCGGCGCAGAGGTCCACCTGGAAAGCCAGCCGCTGCACCTCCTGGCCATCATCCTGCAGGTGAAGCCTGCTGACCTGGAGCCCGGCAGCTCCCGGCTCTGGTGCTGCTGATGGGCTCCTGCTCTGGCAGGAGCAGCTGCTCAGCCGGAGGGCTGGGCTTGCTGCCTGTGCTCCCGGCGGCACTGCTCACAGCCTCACGCGCAGCCCTTGCCATTGCAGGACTTCCTGCGCAAGATCCCCTCCCAGCTCCTCCAGGCTGAGCTCTACCAGGAGTGGATGAGCGCCGTGCTGAAGACCAGCAGGCAGGAGAGGATGGCTGGGCTCAAAGAGTAAGTGTAGACAGCAGCCCGTCTGCCCCACAGGCACTGGCAGAGCCCTGCACTTTTCTGCAAAGACATAGCCTGCCTGAAAAAGATGTTTTTTTGGCTGGACACCTCTTCTTTTCCTGCTACTGTGGGGTCAGGTTTTGGGGAAAGTGGCACAGAAAAGCATTTCTCTCCTTGGAGCACTGCCCGCAGGCACTGGGCTTGCTCCCCAAAGAGACTCTTGCCAGAAAGAGGTGGCTGCATCTCAGCCAGGGCACACATTCTGCTGAAAACCAGCCATGGCCAGGGAGCCTTCTCTTAACTGGGCTTGGCTGAGATCAGCCTGGGACACCTGCCTTGACGACATCTCCTTTCTTAACATTGTGTTCCTCTTTCCTCAGGGTGGCCAGCAAGTTGCCCAAGGCCAACCTCCTCCTCCTCAAAGACTTGCTCAGCCTCCTGCACACCATCTCCAGCAATGCCACCACCACCAGGATGACAGCCAGGAAACTGGCTGTCTGTTTGGGGACAGTCCTCCTCAGCCCACCCGAGGAGGACACGCTCCCTGTGGATGTCCTGGTGGAGGTGATGAAGGTACGTTGCATTTACCAGCCAGCTACAGCCTCCAGGGCCCAGCCGAGCTTTGCTGTTCAGAGGTTCCAGGCTGCCTCCTCAGTTCAGCAAACGCTGCTGGGGGAGCTGCTGGCAAAAGCAGACAGGGCTTGTTGCAGCCACCCAAGGAGAAACCAATGGTTTTCTCTGTGCAGGTGACAGGGCTGGTGCAGCTCCTCATTGGGCACTATGGGGAGCTCTTTGAGGAGGAGGAGGAGGTGCAGGTTGGGCTTGCAGGAACGTCAGCTGAAGAGTTGCCAGCACCAGAGGCAGATGCTGAAACTTCAGAGGTATGTGAGGTCCAAAACCAGAGTGAGAACTAAAGCTTCAGCCCTTAGAGGTTGGGAGTGCTGACACAGAGACTAGCAAGGTCATCCAGCTCTTCTCACAGGCATCCACTGACCATGCATACAGGAACGCTTCTCTTTTCCTTATCTCTCCTCTTCTGTCATTACCTGCCCTTTCCTTTACATTTTCTCAAGTGTGCCCTTGACTCTAAAGGCAGCAAAGTTTGACCGTGAATTTGTCCTTGGCAAAATAAGTCTAAACTACCCATTCAGAAAGTGTCAGGTTTCAGGGCTGAAATTTCTATTGACATGGAGGAAATAAATGATTGGCATGTTCTGAAATCTTCACCATTTTCAGGAAGAAATTAGTTGTGATTTGGAGACACTGGTTGATTTCTATGGTGGTTCTTTGCTTGACTCCTGTTCAGTTTTCTTCTCCATTCTTACTGCAGCTGTATCCAGGCCTGGGTCAGAAACCAACGGTTTTCTGTGTGCAGGTGACAGGCACGGGGCAGCTCATTGAGGAGAAGGACGAGGACCAGGCTGGGCTGGCCAGTGCCTCAAGTGAAGAGTCGGCAGCACCAGAGACATCTGCTGAAGCTTCAGAGGTATGTGAGGTCCAAAAGCAGGGTGAGAACAAAAGCCTCCTCCCTCAGAAGGTGGGAGTGCTGCCACAGGGACAATCCCTTTGGAGAACGTGTCTTTCAGGAGGAAAATTCTTCAAAGTATCACAGTATCACAGTATGTTTGGGATTGGAAGGGACCTCAAAAGATCATCTAGTCCAATCCCCCTGCCAGAGCAGGAACGCCTAAGTGAGGTCGCACAGGAACATGTCCAGGCAGATTTTGAATGTCTCCAGAGAAGGAGACTCCACAACCTCCCTGGGCAGCCTGTTCCAGTGCTCTGTCACCCTCACTGAGAAGTTTTTTCTCAAATTTAAGTGGAACCTCTTGTGTTCCAGCTTGATCCCATTACCCCTTGTCCTATCATTGTTTGCCACCGAGAAGAGCCTGGCTCCATCCTCATGGCACTCACCCTTTATATATTTATAAACATTAATGAGGTCCCCCCTTAGTCTCCTCTTCTCCAAACTAAAGAGACCCAGCTCCCTCAGCCTTTCCTCATAAGGGAGGTCCTCCACTCCAATCATCTTCATTGCCCTACGCTGGACTCTCTCCAGCAGTTCTCTGTCCTTCTGGAACTGAGGGGCCCAGAACTGGACACAATGTTCCAGATGGGGTCTCACCAGGGCGGAGTAGAGGGGAAGGAGGACCTCTCTCAATCTACTAACGACCCCCCTTGTAATACACCCCAGGATGCCATTGGCCTTCCTGGCCGCAAGGGCACAGTGCTGGCTCATGGTCATCCTGTTGTCCACCAGGAATCCCAGGTCCCTTTCCCCTACACTGCTCTCTAATATGTAATTTCCCAGCCTATACTGGAACCTGGGGTTGTTCCTGCCCAGATGCAGGACTCTACACTTTCCCTTGTTAAATTTCATAGGTTATTCCCTGCCCAACTCTCCAGCCTGTCCAGGTCCCGCTGGATGGCAGCACAGCCTTCTGGTGTGTCAGCCACTCCTCCCAGCTTAGTGTCATCAGCAAACTTGCTGATAGTACACTCTATTCCCTCGTCCAAATCGTTAATGAATATATTGAATAATATTGACCCCTGAGGCACTCCACTAGATACTGACCTCCAACTAGACTCGGCAGCATTGACTACCACTCTCTGGCTTCTCTCCTTAAGCCAGTTTGCAACCACCTCACTACTCCATTGTCTAGACCACACGTCCTCAACTTAGCTGTGAGGATGCTGAGGGAGACTGTGTCAAAGGCTTTACTGAAGTCAAGGTAGACCACATGCACCGCTCTGCCATCATCCATCCACCCTGTTACATTTTATAAAAGGCTATGAGGTTGGTCAAGCATGACTTACCCTTGGTAAAGCCATGCTGACTGCCCCTAATAACCCTCTTATCCTTGATATGCCTTGAGATGGCACCAAGGATAAGCTGTTCCATTACTTTCCTAGTGACAGAGGTGAGGCTGACCAGACTATAATTACCCGGGTCCTCCTTCTTGCCCTTTTTGAAGACTGGAGTGACATTTGCTTTCCTCCAATCCTCGGGCACCTCCCCCGTTTCCCAAAACTTGGCAAAGATGATGGAGAGCGGTCCAGCAATGACTTCAGCCAGCTCCCTCAGCACCCGCAGATGCATCCCATCTGGACCCATGGATTTATGGATGTCCAGACTATTTAATTGCTCCCTAACCCAGTCCTCATCGACTAAAGCAAACTCCTCCATTGACCTGGCTCCATCCGGGGTCTCAGGGGTACAGGGCTCCCCAGGACAGCCTCCGGCAGAGTAGACAGAGACAAAGAAGGCATTCGGTAATTCTGCCTTCTCTGTATCTTCTGCCACCAGGGCACCCACCCCGTTCATCAGTGGGCCTACATTGCCTCTGGTATTAGTTTTATCTGCTATGTATTTGAAAAAGTTCTTTTTGCTGTCCTTGACCCCTCTCTACAGCTGTAATTCTAAGGAGGCCTTGGCTATCCTAGCTGCCTTCCTACATCCTCTAATGTTAGCAATCAGGACACATAACCACTGGCGTAGTTATATGCGGTGCTTTATTTCAGCACTGGGAAACCAGGGGTTCGCACCCAAAGCTGGCTTCGCTGGTCAGTTTAAGTTGCACAGTATTTATGCAGTCCATTCACATACATATTCATATATTCATTAAGATATGTAACAGTTACTCAACATTGATTGCAACATCGATTGCAACATCTTGGAACTATTTTGATCATGTGCAGTGTCCTCTGGTGGTCTTTCAGGGGGTCTTCAGGATGAAGTAAGTAGTCTTCATCACTTCTGCCCTTTCACCTTTGGGTACTGCACAGGCGTACTACTTCTATAGCTAGATAACTGCTGACTTGCTCAGCCTCCGGAGATACTGCATGTACTTCTCCTCACTCTATGCGTATTTAGGCTAAGATAAAAGCTAGGTTGTTAAGATAAGAGTATACTCGAACATTATATGCTTGAACATCCTTTCAGGGACAGTTTACAAAACTGATTCATCCTTTCAGGAACATTTTGTAAAACTGGTTCTGTTACTAACACTAACAGCAGCGTTATATTCTTCCCAAGTGGCCAGCCCCTGCTTCCATGACCTGTAAACTCTCCTCTTCTGCTTGAGCATACCCAACAGATCCCTATTCAACCACGCAGGCCTCCTGGCTCCCTTCCTTGACTTCCTACATGTGGGGATGCTCTGATCCTGAGCGTGGAAGGAGCAATCTCTGAATGCAATCCAGCTATCTTGGGCCCCTTTTCCTTCAAGCAGCCTTGACCATGGGATTTCCCCCAGCAATTGCTTGAAAAGGCCAAAGTTAGCCCTGCTAAAGTCCAGGGTTGCAATTCTACTTGCTATTCTGTTCCTGCCACACAAGATGCTGAACTCCACCATCTCGTGGTCCCTGTAACCCAGGCAGCCCTCAACCTTTACTGCTTCGACCAGACCCTCCTTGTTAGTGAGGATGAGATCCAGCAGTGCACCTCTCCTAGTCGGCTCCTCCACCATCTGCATGAGGAAGTTATCATCAAATGCACTGGAGGAACCTCCTGGACTGTGGCTGGCTGGCTGAATGGTCTTTCCAGCAAACATCAGGGAAGTTAAAATCACCCACAACAACCAGGGCCTGTGACTGTGAGGCCACTCTCAACTGCCCATAGAAGGCCTCATCAACTTCCTCAGCCTGATCTGGTGGCCTGTAATAGACACCCACGACAGTGTCACCCCTGCCAGCCTGCCCCTTGATTCTGACCCATACACTCTCAACTCGCTCGTCATCCACTCCTGGGCAGAATTTAGTACATTGTAGTTGCTCTCTCACATAGAGAGCAACTCCACCACCACGTCTGGCTGGCCTGTCTTTCCTGAAAAGGGCATAGCCATCCATGACCAGATTCCAGTCATGTGTGCTGTCCCACCATGTTTCTGTAATTGCCACCAGATCATAATCTCCTGACCGAACACAGGATTCTAACTCCTCCTGCTTATTCCCCATGCTGCGCGCATTGGTGTACAGGCATTTCAGGGAGTGATCAGAGCACACCAATTTCTCCCTAGGGGCACAGGAGGCCACCCGGTCCTCATCAGTTTTAGAATGTTGCCTGACTGGGACAAGCCCAGCTACAACCCCATCCCCCTTCGAGCCTAGTTTAAAGCTCTCCAAATGAGCCCAGCTAATCCCTGCCCCAGTATCCTTTCGCCCCTGCAAGATAAACCTTTCCCGTGTGACACTGTCCAGACTGGTGTCTTATAAAACCAACCATTATCAAAAAATCCGAAGCCCTGCCTGTAGCACCAGTCTTGGAGCCAATCATTTAGAGACTGAATTTTCCTATTCCATCCCACATTGTCCCTTGAAGATGGAAGGAGTGAAGAGAAGATCACTTGAGCCCCTGAGTCTTTCACCATCCTTCCCAAGACCTTGAAATCGTTCTTCATTCCCCTCAGACTACAGGAAGCAGCTTCCTCCCCATCTGTCTGGAAGACCAGCAGCAGTCGGGTGCACCAGTTTGGGGAGCTCTCTAGCGATACCCTTGATCCGGGCTCCAGGTAGACTACAAACTTCCCTAAGATGAGGGTCAATTCAGCATATTGGGCCCTCTGTTCCTCTCAGAAGGGAATTTCCTATTACAATCACCCTTCTTTCTTTCTTATCAGAGGCAGTCTTAAGTTGTGAAGTCAACCGCCTCTTCCTATGTGATCTTGTAGGCAGGCTTGGCGCCACCTCCTCACCTACCTCTTCTTCAAGATCCAGGGCCTCAAACCTATTACGGAGGGGCACCTGGGGAGACATAGCAGGCAAGGAGGGGGGCTGCCCGTGACGCCGAACAGGAATACACTTCCAACCCTCGTCGTCTTTTAGGTCCCCTACCTCTGCCTGACAGCAACAAGGGCGGGGCCGTATCAGGACTTCCGCCTCTGTCCGAGAGGGCAGGAGGTCCATCTCCTTTTGGGGGGCACCTCCCTGAGACCTTTCCGACTGGCACGTCAGGGTGTTACTCCACCGGTCGATCTCCCTTTCGCACTCCCTGATGGTCCTCAGCATCTCAACCTCCTCCTCAAGTTTCACAACCATGTCGAGCAGATCTTGCACCTGCTCACACCTCACACAGGTGGAGTGCTGTCTCCCTCCCCCGACAGCAGCAGGCTCTGGCACTCCCTGCAGCCGGAGACCTGAACAGCCACCGTTTCGGGACAGAACCTCCTCAGTCTGCGTAGCCACAGTCTGTTTGAGACAAGCTCTCCTCCTGGAGGCGACCATGGTCGTCAGCAGTCTGGGATGCTGGCAATAAGTTAGAGGGGCTGACAAGCGACAAGTGCTCTCTGCACCCTGCTGCACAAGCTGCCACACCTGCTGCTGCAGCACAGTGTGGGTGGGACTCACCCGCTACACAAGCTGGTTGCTCCTCCCTTGCTCCTGGTGGGCAGCAACTACTCGCTGCCCTCCCAAAGGCTTTTTCAAGGCAAGGGGAGGGGGTGTGGTCACCGTCACCGTGGGAACGCCCCCCCGCCACATCAGCCGCTCTCTCGCAATGGCTGCCAGGGCTGCGGGGATCGGGACTCGCCAGGAATCACGCTGTCCCTCTGAGCTTCCTAATCTCGGCTGAACCTCGTGGTCGGCTGAACCCCACCAGCTCCGGCTCTCGCTGGGCTGGCTCCGATCAGCTGACTGAATTCTTACTGAATCTGTACCCCTGCCTGGCCATTGAAGCAGAGATTTGTACAGCACTTGGGTCAAAAGCCCTTGTGTTCACGGAAACCTCCCTAAACTTCCACAATCTCAATCATTAGTATAGTAACACCAAACCCTAACACCAGCTCTCCGGAGTCCTGCAGAGGAGAACTAGGAATGGCTATTGGATTTCACGTGAAAGCACAAGCTGCTGCTTCTCCTGTCAGCCTTGTCCCTAATGCCTGTCTTTTCCTCCACCTTTCTCCAGGCACTCTGAAGGGATGGATCAAGAAATGCCTCAGACTGGACCTTATTCCTTTTGAACGACTTAGAATACTTAGATAGTTACAGTGTTTGTTTGTTAGTTAGTTAGTTGGTTAATTAGTTAGTTGGTTAGTTAGTTTTTATTGTAGTTAGCTGTTTTTCTACCAAGAGGTTGAGACAGTAAGTTAGTTAGTTAGTTAGTTAGTTAGTTAGTTAGTTTCTACTGTAGGTAGCTGTGTACTGAATGCATGTTTTCACATACATGTTTGTGACTTTCAAAAATTTACAATTGTTTTTTTCAGGCAATATGATGAGAGGGTTAGTTAGTTAGTTAGGTCATTTCTACTGTAGGTAGCTGTGTACTGCACGGGATGTCACATCGTGCTGTCACTCAGAAACTAGTTGAAGGATCATCGAACCGTCCACGACACGGCTGGGACCTTGGAGGACTGATATCCTTGAATCAATTCCCTTTCACTCATTTTCTTCTATCCCAGCGTATGACCTCTGTGGCGTTTTCTTCCAAAGAACTTATACCATCTGAGGCATTTTCAGTGTTCCTTATGACTGTCGCGCTGTCACTTAAAGACTGAACAGAAGCTGTATTTCTCCAAGATGCTTCATGTTTCCTTTAAAAAACATGTAAATACACTGTCTGTAGCTTACAATGTATTAAATGTCGACAAGTTACTGTATTGAAAAGTATTGATTCAGACGACCTAATCTATCCTGTGTACATTCTTTCCAAAGAAGTCATGTTATGCTCTGAGTCTCTTTGATGGCTTCTTGCTCATTTGACATGACATATGCGTGAGAGTCACATATCACTTTTGAGGTGCAGATCAAGCGGCCCGTGATCCAGCAAGCTGGAAGTAGTTGTGCTGCTGGATTTACGCTCACTGTCACTGGCAAGAGTTACGGCAACTGCATTCGGTGACATGCTGCAAAGGCACCTTTTCCCAAGCTGTCAGCCAACTGCAACTGGTTGAGTACAAACCCCTGTACTGTGAATACCAAGAGCAGAAACTTCCTTGCAAAGGCTTCTGTCACTGCACTTTTCCTGTTACCCAGCTGCACGTGCTGCAAAAGGCGCATGATGAGCTGCAAGAAAGAACTGAGCTGCAAGAATTTCCTCTAAGTATGTCGATAATGAAGTGGACATGTGAAGGCATTTGCTCCAGGTGGGAAAAAACTGGTAGCAAATGCTAAGGTGTTTTCTACACTGCATTAAGAAAAATGCATATGGATGGGCTTGCATATATAAGAACTGAAATGCTGCTCCTTGGTGTCTGTCTTCCCATATTAGACACAATGTGTGTATGGAGCTCCGTCACACAGGCAAGCTGTGAGCTTTTTCCTGTGGGACGGGACAGGTATTCTAGAAGGACAATACACTTTGTACATGTACATAATGTAATATAGGGAGACGGGTTTTATCATGGAATGAACATATGTTAGCACGACAATACAATTTTTATATGTATGTAATTTAAAATAGAGAGACGAGCTTCATTATAGAATGAAAATATGTAATAGAAAAGGTTGTTTAAGTGAAAAAGTGAGATTCTTCCTATTCAACTGGCTTGGTGCTCTTGAGAGCACACAAAAAACTATAGTTTGCTTGATGCTCTTGAATTTACTAGTACTGCACACTGAATCAGCTGCAGTCAGGTATTTTGGGCACAACCTGTTGCTTTCATCCTGTTCATTTTCCAGGGACTGTCCCTCTGGTATTAAAGGGAAAGCAGGAGGAACAGCTGCAATCTTGAATTTACTGTTTAATAACTCATTTTAAAGTATTTCTTCACTTGAGCAGATGCCTTGTATTTTTTAGAAATGTCCTGTATGAATACAATTTCTTAAACAACAAGTGTTTATTTGCAATTAACCAACATAAAAAACGTGTTTTATTAAAATGTTTCAATAGGTACTTTGCATTTATTTCTTGAACCGTTCAAAATGGAGACGGTTAGAACATGAAACAGTAAAAAAAAAAATAAAAATAAAGAAATACAAGAGTCCCTTACTACATGGTACTTGCTTTTAACTGGACAACATTTTACTCAGCCTACTCTAATGGGGTCTGAGCAATTTTTCAACATCCAGAGGTGCGCTATAGCTGCGATAATCCAGAGGAGCTGAATCCCAACCTGGGTGTCTCATGTTGCAGTGGGTTGCCTCAGCATCTCTGCCTTGCTCCTGACCACAAGCGTTTACTACTCATTCGTATCTCAAAGCTGACTGGTGGTGTTGCCAAACAAGATCTCCAGGACTCAGCTGACACACGCAATGGGGAAAATCAAGTTTTTCTTTGAAGATTAGCCTCATGGAGTGGGCTCTGACTGTCCCTGCTCACTTCTGTGTGTGACAGTTCAGCTGGGAAGGCTGTACTGTCCCTGTGGGGACATGAAAGCCTGGGCAATTCCTGAATTTGCTGAAAGATCATTTCTTTTCATAAGTGTTGGGCAGGGACAGGACACCTGCCCCGAACCGTGGCTGTTCAGGTCTCTGGCTGCAGGGAGTGCCAGAGCCTGCTGCTGCTGCCGGGGGAGGGAGGCAGCATTCCACTGGTAGAGTAACTCCCTAGTGTGCCAGTCAGAGGGGCTCCAGGGGATACCCCCAAAAGCGGATGGACCCCCTGCTCTCTTGGGCAGAGTGGGGAGACCCAAGGCAGCCCCTGCCCTGTCGCTGTCAGGCAGAGGTTGGGCACCAAAAAGATGATGAGGGTTGGAAGCGAATTCCAGTTTGCCGCCGCGGGCAACCCCCCTCCCTACCTGCTTTGCTTCACCAGGTGCCCCTCCGTAATAAGTCTGAGGCTCTGGATCTTGAAGAAGAGGTAGGTGATTATGTGGTGTAAGGCCCACCTATAAGGTCACATAGAAAGAGGGGGTTGACTCCACACCACAAGACTGCCTCTGATAAGAAAGAAAGAATGGTAATTATAGCAGGTGATTCCCTTCTGATAGGGACAGAGGGCCCAAAATACCAAGTTGACGCTCATCATAGGGAAACAGGTAATCTATCCGGAGCCCGGATCAGGGATATCACCCGAGCACTCCCCACTGCTGATCTTCCAGACAGGTGGGGAGGAAGCTGCATCCTGCAGTTGGGGGGAATGAAGAAAGATTAAAAGGCATTTGGACAGATGGTGAAAGAGTCTGGGACGTAAGTGATTTTCTCTTCCCTCCTTCCATTTTTGGGTTTGATGGGGGACAGCATAGAAAAATTCAGTCTATAAACGACTGACTACAAGACTGGTGCTTCAGGCGGGGCTTTGGATTCTTTCATAGTGGCTGTTTTTACAAGACACCAGTCTGAACAGTGATATGTGGGAAAGGTTTATCTCTCAGGGGCAAAAGGATGCTGGGACATGAATTAGCAGGACTCATTTTAAGAGCCTTAAACTAGATTTGAAGGGGGATAGGGTTGTAGCTGGGCTTGCACCAGTGGTGCAGCACTCCAGAATTGATGAAGGCTGGGAGGCCTCCCGTACCCCTAGGGTGAAGTGGGTGCGCTGAGCTCGCTCCCTGAAATGCCTGTACACCAATGCACACAGCATGGGGAATAAGCAGGAGGAGTTAGAAACCTGTGTTCGGGCAGGAGATTATGATCTGGTGGCAATTACAGAGACATGGTGGGACAACTCACACGGCTGGAATGTGGTCATGGATGGCTATGTCCTTTTCAGGAAGGACAGGCCAGCCAGGCAAGGTGGTGGTGGAGTTGCTCTTTACATGACAGAGCAGCTACAATGTGTTGAGTACTGTCCAAGGGCAGATAAGGAGCGACATGAGAATCTGTGGGTGAGAATTAAGGGGCAAGCTGGCAGGGGTGATACTGTTGTGGGAGTCTATTACAGGCCAGTAGATCAGGGTGAGGAAGTTGATGAGGCCTCTACAGACAGCTGAGAGCAGCCTCAGTCACAGGCTCTGGTTGTCAGGGGAAGATTTTAACTTCCCTGGTGTTTGCTGGAAGGACTACTCAGCCAGCCAGCCACAGTCCAGGAGGTTCCTCCAGTGCTTTACGATAACTTTCTGATGCAAATGGTGGAGGAGCCGACTAGAACAGGAGCACTGCTGGATCTCATCCTCACAAGGAGGGTCTGATGAATTGGGTGGGTTGTGGTGACTAGAAACTGCACACACCGGGATGCAGACAGAGACACGCAGGCACAGAGTTCTTGATAGCAGCGAGAGCAGAGCCAGGCAGAGCTGAGCTCTCTTTTATTCACGGTTCTCAATTTCTATGTTTACTGATACAGGGCTGGAACAAGAGGTTAGATGGTTTTTTCAAAAAATGTTATTCTAAACACACCAGACTCGCGTTGTGACCATTCTCAGACATGTTCCCGTGCATCATGTGGGCGGTGTTCCGTCCCACTCATTCACACGCGCTGGCCCAACATTCACACATCATACATATGGGGATGGTTTTCCCACCTGAGATATCATTCTCACTGGCCTGGGCTGTCACTCCTCACACTCATAAAAAACATACTTCTATAATACCTGTCCAATGCCCTTTACCTGGAACTGCTCCCCCTTTTTCTTCTTCGAACATCTGGCTCACAGTGAGTGCAGCAAGGACCCTGGCTTTATTCTTCTTTTCATTCTGTATCATCCTCCAGGAGATTCGGAAGACTACAAGTTTTTGGGTCTAATCATTTTGTGCTATTAGATGATGTTAGCAGTGTTAATTCTTGCAAATCACGCAGTTGTTTTTTCAGGCCACTGGCTAAATCCTAAATCAGGCCTTGCACGTTAGCTCAGACTGTTCTTTGGAGGTGTTTTTTTACTTCATTTTACTTGATTTCACGCAGAAACGCTATAATTCAATTTCAATGGTTATTACCCATATTTAGCACTCCGATGACAGAAAATACAGGTTCAAATGATATCAGCTAAGGAGATTATTCAAATACAATAACATAAGAATAATGAGGATCCACAACGAGCCTGTAGTCACAAGAAACAAAACTAGCAGCCTCTTACTTCAGGGTATTCACAAGAAATAATCACTCGCCTAGGTTAGGCGAAGACTCATTCAGGGATACATCCAGTAAATAATCACTCACCCAAATGAAGAGGTGAGGTCTTCTTAATCCCAGGAAGTCTCCTTAGACGGTGTTCCTGTCTACGGAAAGGACTACAGTTTACAGACCCGCAGCTCCGAGAAGACCATTCAAAGGGTGTCTTCAGCAGGAACCCTGGTTTATAGTGTTGTCAGATGTGGCTGCAGGCATTACAACATAGTCCAGAAGCTTCACAGCTTCTCTGGGCACCTTCTTTGTCAATTGACCGAGGGTCCCACCCCTCCCGCCCCATCTGTTGGTAGAGGTGAAGTCACCCTGCTTCGAGGCAGGGGAGGATGTGCCCGACAGCGCCTTGGTACCACCCCATATGTGTACTTAGGGACAGGCACAGTGGGGCACAACAGGTGCTAAAGAGCCTTCAACGGCCCCATTGACGTCTCCAGATCTCAGGGGAATGTGCAACTGCCACACAATTCACCCTGTGACCACAGTCTTTGACAGACTACTTTGGAGTGCTGTTGCAGTCACCTCTGCCTCCAAAGTCAAAAGGGGGCATTCTCTTGGGGAGTTTGAATGCCCACTGTGGATCATCGTACCTTACGTGTCATTTTCCTCTTATAGATTATCATTACAAAACCACCTACAGTAGAATAGAGAAATGCAAATCACAACAATTACAGTTGTTAACAAATATTGGAGAAGGCTGGTTAGTCATCCTGATAAGGAAAACAAATGCCTTGAAAGTGTTTTTACCAGTTAGTCCCCAGTCCAAATAACATAAATCTGTATCATTCTGATCTACTAGTGCCTCTTCCTTTGGTCTCTTGTGTTTCTTTGTTGCCCTCTGCTGCAGGGACAGACGCTGTATCTCTGGCATTAGGTCCTGCGCCATATTTGTCCAACTCATAGTCAGGTTTAACATTATTTTGCAGGAAGTCACTTCAGGCCTCTTGGAATTAGAACACACACATATCCCCTTCCCCAGGTAATTAACTCTACAGGCCCTTGCTATTGACTGTTGTGCAGGGGATCCTGATACATAATCTTTGGTCTCTGAGACAGTGAACCTGGAACACAAAAGTGTTTTTCCACTGCTGTGGTAGAAGAGGAAGGCTTAGTACGATTCAAAAAATTTACAGTATGTATTCCATTGTCTAATTGTTCTTCAGGCATCATATTGCCCCTTTTTTGTTTTAATAACATCTGCTTCAGTGTGGAATGGGCCTGTTCAATAATAGCCTGTGCAGTGGCAGAATGAGAAATACCTGTGACCTGCGAAACACCCCACTGCTGTCAGAATGTTGCGTGGATCTAGCAGCGTATCCAGGACCATTGCCAGTTTTAGTCTGTTGTGGCAGTCCCAGCATTGCAAAACAGTGGGTCCAGTGACACCGAACATCTCTGCTGTTCTCACTCGTAGGAGCAGATGCACAAAGCATACCTGAAACAGTATAGAAATATACACATATTTCAAACCACCAAAAGATGAGACATATGTAACAGCAGTCTACAAAATGGCATTAGCTGTGAGCTCATTTTGGCTTTCATGTTTATTGGATATTGTTTTTCCTTACCATAATGAAGTCCCATCACTATGTTGTAATAGTGAGACAATTCGCTTGCTCAAAAACCTGCTGTGGAAGCCCAGCCTGCGCCTGTGGAGTGATATACTGTCCGGTTCCTAGCAACATATCCTAATTTATCCCTGCTCCTGATGACAAATTTTCCAAGACCCATTCAATCACAAGATCTTTATTCTCTAATTGCCACACAGAATATTGTGCTGGTATCAAAATTGTTTTAGCAAGCAATTTCCAATTCCATGGAGTCATTACGTATGTGGCACCAATACCTTCAATAATTCCCACTGTAAAAGGACACTGTAACCCATTCTCTTGCACAGATTTTTTAATCTCCTTAACCATTGTATAAGGTAGTCCACCATGTTCTGGTGGTTGTTGTGGTTTGTAAATAACTGGAAAGGGGAAAGAAAAACCGCCGTACTCCATTGTCTTTTCATGGCATTTTTGCATCACCCCTTTGTGTTCTGCTGTCTTAGTCAGGAAGGGGTTATTGGGTGCTCTATAAGCATCATTGAAATCAGGCAAAGGAGGTGCTGAGGGCAGAGTTTTAGACTCCTGACTCAGCTCCTCACAAATTTCTGCCTTCTCTTTACATAGCTGTGACGCATTAACAATGGATGTAAAACTGACTCTTTTTTCAGATCTACAGAGCTTGACTCAAAAGGATTAGTGCTGTCAAGACTCAAATCATTAGCAACCTGCTCATCTGTGTTTTCCTGTCCATCCTCCCCTGTTTGCCCTTGCACTATTTGCTCTGCCGACCGCAACAGCGATAGCGCAGAGCAAACAAATCTCCACGTTACATGCAAACCATCGGGGACTGCAAAACCTGAATTCTTTTGCACTTGTGTAGATATTCCCCTACCTGTTTCCAAATTCTACTCTCAAATGTCCCCTCACTCGGAAACGAAGCACAATTCTCTCTCACCCATACCAGCAGCAAAGCAACCTGCTTCTCACAAGTGCGATACCCAGAAAAACGTAACATCTGCAGTAAAAACTGCAAATACAATTTAAGCGGCTTGCCTCATACTAACGCAATCCAGCAGCTCTCTCGTTCCACGAGGACTGCCTGTCCCTATTTATACCGTAGGGATTAATGTGGCCACAAATAAAATCTACTCACCTGTCGGATTGCGTGGTTGCCACCAAACACACCGCTCGATGAAGAGCCTCCAGGGGTCACACACTCACACGGGGCACCACTTGCGGCGATTAGAAACAACGCACACCGGGACGCAGACAGAGATTCGTGCACAGACAGAGATCTTGTTCAGGAAGGAGCACAGAGCCGGGCAGAGCAGAGAGCTGAGCCAGGCTGAGGCCTTCTTTATCAGTCAGTGACAGTTTATAGGATTTACAGATACGGACCTGGACTAAGATGTTACATAAGGTGTTTTTCCGATAATCGTTATTAAAAACACACCACACAGATGTTATCTTTGTTTCAGTTACATTCCCACTCATTCACAGACTGGGCCCAAGGACATTCACACATCATAGATACGGGGGCAGTTTTCCGACCCGAGTTATCATTCTCACAAGTCTGAGCTATAACTCTCTACAATTATGAGAAACATACTTCAACACAATCTGTCCAAGGCCCTTTCCCTTTTCTATCATCTAATTATGTTAGCATTATTTCTTTGACCGTCCAGATGGTCATGTTAGTATTGATCTTCCTTTATCATCCAGGTGGCTGGAACTGCACATCTTGCTTTCCCACAGTGCTGTGCCCAGCTCCAAGGTGCAGCACAAAAGTGCCTTTGACACTATCACAGCATTTCAGGCTCTAATACATGGGGGCTTTTAAGAGTAGATCACATGCATGCTATACAGTAAGAAGGTCTATTTTATATATATAATATATACTATATCTATATATCTATAATATTATGTGGAAATTGGAAAGACTCGGGGTCCCAATGTGTTTTGAGTATAGCAAAAACTATGCATCCAGTCTGCGACACCAAAAATAACAGCCTGATTTACAAAAGTATAGCTGTTATATACCTCCTACTGCCAAGAAAATTTCAGGTACTTTTAGATAGTGCTTTCGGATTTAAAAGTCAAACAATATACAGCTATTCCAGAACTTACTTTACATTACATTTTAAAGCCTACAAATAAATAAACATAATTTTTCAAATTTCAACATCCAGCTTTTGCCCTGAGGAAGCACTTACAGTTGATAATAATACTGATATGAGTAAAAAGCCTCACATATTGCTTACTTCTTTGATAGAAAGTGGCAAAATAATATTTACACCCATTCAGAACTTAGTGAACAAGACGCAAAGTGAAAAACAAAAGAAATAAATATGTTCTTCCAAAATGTCTAAAATCTTTGCAGGCAACATGCGTGACACCGCTTTCATTTCATCATTGTTGTGTTCCCCCACCATGACTCAAAGTCAACCTATTAGCATATTATTCCCGACAGTGATTAACCAAAGAAGAGACTCATCAACAGTTAAATCAATCTGTTTGGGAGTGAACCTTTTTTCAGACTCTAGTAAAATTCAGAAGAGCAACAACAAGAACAGTCAAAAACATTTTTTAGCTGCCAAATGCCCGATGATATAATACAGGAAGAATGTTATAAGATACATTATACATTTCAGAGGGAAATTCTATCTGTGTCCTTTTCAAAAATCACACATTTAGCCTCATTAGATCAAAGTAATGAAAAAAAAAATCAGTTTCAGAAATAATTTCATTAGAAAAACAGGAAATGAAAAATAAATACATTCCAAGAAATGCATAATATTTAAGAAGCTCTAAGAGACCCAGAATACCAACAATTTCTGGAACTACATTTTAAAAGACAGAGAAAGATAGAGAGAAGTAAAGACAGACAGACACGAGAAAGACTCAGGTACATTTGAATAAATAAACTCAGTAGCCAGCAGAGAAACATGACAGAAATGTGGTTTTCGCATGTCAGTGCAAGTGATTCCTTTAGAAAAAAAAGCTTTTCCTTCCTTCTGGTCACACACAGAAACCGACAGCCCCAAGTTTATGAGAATAGTCTCTCCAAGATCTTGAATATCTTTCTGGGTGTTCCCAAGGCACCTCAGTCCCAGCTGAGCAGGGGCAGCCACAGCCCACTCCATGAGGCTCTTCTTCAAAGAATAACTTCCTCTTTCTCATTGTACGTGCCAGATGAATCCTGGAGATCTCTTTTGGGAAGACCACTAGTCAGCTTTGAGATACGATAGAGTAGTAAACGCTTGTGGTCAGGAGCAAGGCAGAGGTGCTGAGGCAACCCACTGCAACATGAGACACCCAGGCTGGGATTCGGCTCCTCTGGATTTACGCAGCTATAGTGCCCCCCTGGATGCTGAAAAATTGCTCAGATCCCATTAGAGATAGATGAGTAGTTAGAGATAGCCCCATAAAAAGTTGTCCGGTTAAAACAAGTACCATGTGTAAGGGACTCATCTTTTCTATTTTTTTTCCTTTACTATTTCATGTTCTAACCTTCCCCTTTTGAAAGGTTCAAGAAACACAAGGTGAAGTACTTCTTTAAACATTTTAATAAACAATGTGTGTCATGTTTGTTAATTGAAAATAAACACTTGTTATTTAAGAAATTCTATTAATACAAGACATACCTAAAAAGCAGAAGGCATCTGCTCAAGTGAAGAGACATTTTAAAATGAGTTATCAAACAGGAAATCCAAAGGTGCAGCTGTTCCTCCTGCTTTCCCCTAAATTCCAGAGGGACAGTCTCTGGAAAATGAAAAGAGTGTAAGCAACAGGTTGTGCCCATCGCAAAATACCTGACTGCAGCTCATTCATTGTGCAGTACTAGTTTCCCTCTGGAGTAATTTCAAGAGCACCAAGCATATGATACATCTTTGTGTGCTCTCAAGAGCTCCAAGCCAGTTGAATAGGAAGAATGTCACGTTTTCACTTAAACAACCTTGGGAAAAGGTGTGTTTGCAGCGTGTCACTGAATGCAGTTACCGTAACCCTTGCCAGTGACAGTGAGCGTAAATCCAGCAGCACAGCTTCTTCCAGCTTGCTGGATCACAGGCCGCTTGATCTGCACCTCAAAAGTGATATGTGACTCTCACGCATACGTCATGTCAAATGAGCAAGAAGCAATCAAAAGGAGTCATAACATAACATGGCTTCTTTGGAAAGAATGTACACAGGATAGATTGGGTCGTCTGAATCAATACTTTTCAATACAGTAACTTGTCGACATCTAATACATTGTAAGCTACAGACAGTGTAGTTACATGTTGTTTAAAAGGAAACGTGAATCATCTTGGAAAAATGCAGCTTCTGTTCAGTCTCTAAGTGACAACGCAACAGCCGTAAAGTACAATGTAAATGCCTCAGATGGTACAAATTCTGATAATCTTTGGAAGAAAACGCCACAGGGCTCCTACTACTCCATAGAAGAAAACGACTGAAAGCAGGTTGATTCAAGGATATCAGTCCTCCACAGTCCCAGCGATGTCATGGACAGTTTGGTGATCCTTCACCTAGCTGATGATGCCAGCACAACATCACATCCCACGGACCTTCTCTATGCCCTACACAGCTACCTACAGTAGAAATCAACTAAATAACTAACTAATTAAACCTCTCGTCACAATGCCATAAGAAAACAAGTTTTGACAGTCACAAGCACGTGTGTGAAATTCATGTGTTCAGTACACGGCTACATACAGTGCTACCGGGACACCCATAAAAATAAGGAGGGACCAGCTGCGGATGGCAACGGTACAGGCATGAAGCATCCCGGGACACATCCGTACACACTCGTGACCCAGAGCAGCTTGGCAAAGCTGCTGGAAAGCAACATGGCACAAAAGGTTCAAGCGTCCTGGAGGACAGCAAGTTGACCAGGAGCCAGCAAGGTGCCCTTGCCCCCAGGTGGTGGCAAGTGGTGGCCTGGGCTGCAGAAGGCAAAGCACGGCCAGCAGCTGGAGGGAGGTGACCCTTCCCCTCTGCTCAGCACTGTCAGGCCAGGACTGCGGTGCTGTGCCCAGGGCTGGGCTCCCAGGATGAGAGAGACATGGGCAGAATGCTGGGGAGAGCCCCCAGTGCACCCCCCCCTGCAACCCCGGTACATGGAATGGTCTGTTGTGTTGACCCAGCGTTGGCCAGGCAACGCTTCTGTGCCAACACGGAGCCGCTGGGGAGAGACCAGCTCTTGCCCAGCAGCTCTGCCCGGCACAGGGACGCCCATTGGCAGCCTCTCTGCAGCCAACTGGGCAGTATTTCGAGCACCACCCACTGCAGGTTTCTACTGCACTTGTCGAGATGGGTCAGGTCAACTGCTGCCGTGGCTCCCGGTAGGCTCCCCCCACGGCTCGGGGACACCTCAGCAAAGCCGGCTCCATGGGCATCCGATGCTCTTTTCATGCCTAATAATGTGTGCTCTGCAGGGACGACCCTGAGCCCGTGCAGCGGTGCGTGCCCATCTCGGCATTAGGAGAGCCACTGCTCCGGCAGCAGGTGCAGGTGACCCTGGGCCATGCGACCAAGAAGAGGGACCTCCTCCTCTTCAGCCGCAGCTTGGTCATCGCCAAGCCCCAGTAAGACTCACACACCCCAGCTGCCTTTCCTCCCAAGCCCTGGCCCTAGCACCAGGGCAGGGACAGCCCAGGAGCAGCCCCAGACAAGGGTACCCTGCTGCTGGATGCACCCATGGCCATGCCCATGTCAGGCAGACGCCAGAGGGGAGCCAGCGGGCTCGGCACCGCCAGGTCACTCCCTGCCGCTCCTCTCTGCAGACGTGGCAGCGACCCGCGCCCGCAGCTCTGCCTGGCCCTGTGCCGGCTGCAGGTGCTGGGCAGCGGGAAGGGGGCAGCCGGCGATGCCGCTGAGGAGGAGGAAGGCGAGAACACCAACTCCCTCGTCCTGGTCTGGCCCTGCGGCTCCTGCATCGTCACCTTCTGGTGAGTCTCTGTGCCACATTTCACTGCAGGGACAAGTCCTGCCCCACAGAGCTCTGTCCTGCCTCTGTGGTCATCCCCATAGGGCAGGGCTGTGCTCGCGCCAGCCTCTGCCCGCAGGCTGGGGAGCAGCAACACTCAGGCTGTTTCTCCTCTCTTTCTGCAGCTGCCGGGCAGTGAAGCAGCTCTGGCTCAGCACGCTCCTTGCGTAAGTCCAGCTGTGGCCAGCCAACATCTGCCCAGCCCCGACCTCCGCACTGCCGCGGCTCTCCGCTCCGCTGCCCAGTGGTGCCCAGCTGCTTCACTGCAGCTTGCAAGTGCTGCCTGGGCTGGCAGGAGAGAGGCGAGCTGGCCTGGGTCTCACACAGCTCTTTCTTTGTCCTTTCCCTTCCCCACACACAGACCACCAGAAGGAGTGGAGGGAGCCCATGTCACCCAGCTGCCCTCCTTTAATGTGCTGATGAAGGAGCTGAGGGGCCGCAATGCTGTGAGTGTCTGTCCTGTCTCCATTCGGTCCCCAGACATGACTGCAGCCCAGCAGCAGGTGCAGCACTTCTCACCCTCTCCAATTTTCCCCTTGCCCAGGCCATGACCCTGCACAGCCGGAGCCTGGAACAGCTCCTTGAGGACCAGGCAAAGGTCAGGATTACCCAGGGTGCAATCTTGGCCATCCTCAGATTTCATTCATGGCACATGGTGCTCATAGAACACCCTTTTTACTGCAGGACTGTTTGGTGAGTGCAGTGTGTTTCTTGCAGGCTGGTGCAGAGCAGCGGCCACCACCCGGCCTCCCCTCCGGCAGCCCAAGTGGAGTTGGCCACTCGGCTGGTGAGTTTGGGGAAGACAGGGGCAGGACGGCCCTTCTCTCCTCCTTTGGCAGACGGGTACTTGTGCTACACTGGGGCTGCTGTTGCCCTTTCTGCAGGGCATGTCCATCCACATGGCTCTGCAGAGGGGGAGAGCTGAGCCCCTGGGATCCCTCATTCTCAAACGATGCGTCTCCCACATGCTCAGTGGTGGAGGAACAGTGCTGAGGGGCTCAAAGACAGTTGGCCTGGCACTCCTCCTCCACGGCTCATTGCTCTCTTCTCCTTTGCAGCAGGCAGGAGGCGCAGGAGAAGGAGGGTGTTTCTCAGGCCCTTCCCGCACCCAGCAATGACAGGCTGTGTGCATGGGGGGCTTCTCTTCGGCCGGCCCCTGGCAGCTCTGTGCAGCCAGGACGGCACGCTGCCCCAGACCATCCAGGTAAGCAAGTCTGGCCAGCTGCTCTCCATTGTGCAGGCTCCTCTGGAGAGATGGTGTCCCCATCAGAGAGAGCTCACATGGGTGTTGGGGACAAAGCTGGCTCCTCCACACATCACCCACCTCCAGCCATCGCTTTCCTGCCCCAGTGACAGCTGCACACCCGTCCATGCTCCATCCTGCCCTTGAGGAAGGTTCAGTAATCCCAGGGCCTGTCTCCAGACCAGTAATGATCTCTTCTGTCCCCTGCAGGACCTGCTGGCTCTCCTGCACCAGCACGGGCCATCCACGGAGGGGATCTTCCTCGTGACGGCCAGCGAGCGGGCCACCCAGGAGCTCCGGGAGGCCCTGGACAGCGGCGCAGAGGTCCACCTGGAAAGCCAGCCGCTGCACCTCCTGGCCGTCATCCTGCAGGTGAAGCCTGCTGACCTGGAGCCCGGCAGCTCCCGGCTCTGGCGCTGCTGATGGGCCCCTGCCAGAGCAGGAGCCCAAAGCCAGGAGCAGCTGCTCAGCCGGAGGGCTGGGCTTGCTGCCTGTGCTCCCGGCGGCACTGCTCACAGCCTCACGCGCAGCCCTTGCCATTGCAGGACTTCCTGCGCAAGATCCCCTCCCAGCTCCTCCAGGCTGAGCTCTACCAGGAGTGGATGAGCGCCGTGCTGAAGACCAGCAGGCAGGAGAGGATGGCTGGGCTCAAAGAGTAAGTATGGACAGCAGTCTGTCTTATCCACAGGCACTGGCAGAGCCCGGCACTTCTCTGCAAAGACACAGCCTGCCTGGAAAAGCTGTCTTTTCAGCCTGCCACCTCTTCTTCTCCTGCTACTGTGGGGTCAGGTTTTTGGGGAAAGTGGCACAGAAAAGCATTTCTCTCCTTGGAGCACTGCCCGCAGGCTCTTACCACAAGGAGGTGGCCGCATGTCAGCCAGGGCACACGTTCTGCTGTAAACCAGCCATGGCCAGGGAGCCTTCTCTTAACTGGGCTTGGCTGAGATCAGCCTGGGACACCTACCTTGACGACATCTTCTTTCTGAACATTGTGTTCCTCTTTCCTCAGGGTGGCCAGCAAGTTGCCCAAGGCCAACCTCCTCCTCCTCAAAGACTTGCTCAGCCTGCTCCACGCCATTTCCAGCAATGCCACCACCACCAGGATGACAGCCAGGAAACTGGCTGTCTGTTTGGGGACAGTCCTCCTCAGCCCACCCGAGGAGGACATGCTCCCCGTGGATGTCCTGGTGGAGGTGATGAAGGTACGTTGCATTTACCAGACGGCTACAGCCTTCCAGGCCCAGCCGAGGTTTGCTGTTCAGAGGTTCCAGGCTGCCTCCTCAGTTCAGCAAACGCTGCTGGGGGAGCTGCTGGCAAGAGCAGCCCCACAGCTGCAGCTTCTGAGCAGAAGCCATGGTGGGGAGTGGGAGAGGCCCTTGGACCTGGTTGCAGCCACCGGGGCAGAAACCAATGGTTTTCTGTGTGCAGGTGACAGGGCTGGTGCAGCTCCTCATTGAGCACCACGGGGAGCTCTTTGAGGAGGAGGAGGAGCAGGCGGGGCTTGCCAGAGCGTCGGCCGAAGAGTTGCCAGTGCCAGAGGCAGACGCCAAAACTTCAGAGGTATGTGAGGTCCAAAACCCGGGTGAGAACAAAAGCGTCCCCCCCCTTAGAAGTTGGGACTGCTGCCACAGGGACGAGCAAAGTCATCCACCAGCTGGAGCTCTGCTAGGGTGCAGAGCCTGCTCTCCATCTTTTGAATTGTAACACTGCTCTGAGTACAGGAAAGGTTTCTGAGGTGCCCAGAGAGGGTCCCATAGAGGTTGCTTGCACCTGCCCTTGGGATAATATGTCTGGCAGGAGGAAAATTCTTACTGCGTCTGTACCCCAGCCTGGCCACTGAAGCAAAGATTAGTACAGGACAAAAGCCCTTGTATTCAGGGAAACCTCCCCAAACTTTCACAGTATCAATCATTTGTATAGTAACACCAAACCCTAACACCAGTTCTCAGGAGTCCTCCAGAGGAGAGCTAGGAATGGCTATTGGATTTCACGTGAAAGCACAAGCTGCTGCTTCTCCTCTCAGCCTTGTCCCTAATGCCTGTCTTTTCCCCCGTCTTTCCCCAGGCAGTCTGAAGAGATGGCGAAAGAAATGCCTCAGACTGGATTTCGTTCCTGTTCCAGAACATTCGTAGATAGTTAGTGTGTTAGATAGTTAGATAGTTAATGTGTTCATTAGTTAGTTGCTTCATTAGTTAGTTGCTTCATTAGTTAGTTGGTTAGTTAGTTTTTATTGTAGTTAGTTGTTTTTCTAACAAGAGTTTGAGACAGTTAGTTAGTTAGTTGGTTAGTTAGTTAGTTAGTTAGTTAGTTAGTTAGTTTCTACTGTAGGTAGCTGTGTACTGAATCCATGTTCGGCACATACATGTTTGTGTCTTTTTTGTGACAATTTTCAGTTGTTTTTTTCAGCCAATATGGCAGGAAGTTTAGTTAGTTAGTTAGTTAGTTAGTTGATTTCTACTGTAGGTAGCTGTGTACTGCATGGAGGAGGTCCATGGCATGTCACGTCTTGCTGTCACTTATCAACTAATTGAAGGATCATCAAACTGTCCATGACATTGCCGGGACCTTGGAGGACTGATATCCTTGAATCAACTCCCTTTCACTCATTTTCTTCTATGGCGTCGTATGACCCCTGTGGCGTTTTCTTCCAAAGAACTTATACCATCTGAGGCATTTTCAGTGTTCTTTATGGCTGTCGCGCTGTCACTTAAAGACTGAACAGAAGCTGCATTTCTCAAAGATGATTTACGTTTCCTTTAAAGAACATGTAAATACACTGTCTGTAGCTTACAATGTATTTTATGTCAACAAGTTGCTGTATAGAAAAGTATTGATTCAGACGACCTAATCTATCCTGTGTACATTCTTACCAAAGAAATCATGTTATGTTCTGAGTCTTTTTGATGGCTTCTTGCTCATTTGACATGACATATACGTGAGAGTCACATATCACGTTTGAGGTGCAGATCAAGCGGCCTGTGATCCAGCAAGCGGGAGAAGCTGTGCTGCTGGATTTATGCTCACTGTCACTGGCAAGAGTTACGGCAACTGTATTCGGTGACATGCTGCAAAGGCACCTTTTCCCAAGCTGTCAGCCAACTGCAACTGGTTGAGTCCAAACCCCTGTACTGTGAATACCAAGATCAGAAACTTCCTTCCAAAGGCTCCTGTCACTGCACTTTTCCTGTTACCCTGTTGCACGTGCTGCAAAAGGCGCATGATGAGCTGCAAGAAAGAACTGAGCTGCAAGAATTTCCTCTAAGTATGTCGATAATGAAGTGGACATGTGAAGGCATTTGCTCCAGGTGGGACAAAACTGGTAGCAAATGCTAAGGTGTTTTCTACACTGCATTAAGAAAAATGCATATGGATGGGCTTGCATATATAAGAACTGAAATGCTGCTCCTTGGTGTCTGTCTTCCCATATTAGACACAATGTGTGTATGGAGCTCCGTCACACAGGCAAGCTGTGAGCTTTTTCCTGTGGGACGGGACAGGTATTCTAGAAGGACAATACACTTTGTACATGTACGTAATGTAATATAGAGAGACGAGCTTTATCATAGAATGAAAATATGTAATAGAAAAGGTTGTTTAAGTGAAAAAGTGAGATTCTTCCTATTTAACTGGCTTGGTGCTCTTGAGAGCACACAAAAAACTATAGTTTGCTTGATGCTCTTGAATTTACTAGTACTGCACACTGAATCAGCTGCAGTCAGGTATTTTGCGATGGGCACAACCTGTTGCTTTCAGCCTGTTCATTTTCCAGGGACTGTCCCTCTGGGATTAAAGAGAAAGCAGGAGGAACAGCTGCAATCTTGAATTTACTGTTTGATAACTCATTTTAAAGTATTTCTTCACTTGAGCAGATGTCTTGTATTTTTTAGAAATGTCTTGTATGAATAAAATTTCTTAAACAACAAGTGTTTATTTGCAATTAACCAACATAAAAAACATGTTTTTTAAAAAAGTTTCAATAAGTATTTTGTATTTATTTCTTGAACCTTGCAAAATGGAGACGGTTAGAACATGAAACACTAAAAAAAAAAAAAAACAAACATGGTACTTGCTTTTAACTGGACAACATTTTACTCAGCTAACTCTAATGGGATCTGAGCAATTTTTCAACATCCAGAGGTGCGCTATAGCTGTGATAATCCAGAGGAGCTGAATCCCAGCCTGGGTGTCTCATGTTGCAGTGGGTTGCCTCAGCATCTCTGCCTTGCTCCTGACCACAAGCATTTACTACTCATTCGTATCTCAAAGCTGACTGGTGGTGTTGCCAAACAAGATCTCCAGGACTCAGCTGACACACGCAATGGGGAAAAGCAAGTTTTTCTTTGAAGATGAGCCTCATGGAGTGGGCTCTGGCTGTCCCTGCTCAGCTGGGACTGAGGTGCTTTGGGAACATCCACGGAGAAAATCATGTTCTTGGTGAGATTCCTCTGAAAAACTTGGGTGCTTTCAACTTCTGTGTGTGGCAGTTCAGCTGGGAAGGCTGTACTGTCCCTGTGGGGACATGAAAGCCTGGGCAATTCCTGAATTTGCTGAAAGATCATTTCTTTTCACAAGTGCTGGGCAGGGACAGGGCACCTGCCCCGAACCGTGGCTGTTCAGGTCTCTGGCTGCAGGGAGTGCCAGAGCCTGCTGCTGCTGCCGGGGGAGGGAGGCAGCATTCCACCTGCACCAGGTGTGAGCAGCTGCAAGATCTGCTCAGCATGGTCACGAACCTTGAGGAGGAAGTTGAGACACTGATGTCCATCAGGGAGTGTGAGAAGGAGATCGACTGGTGGAGTAACTCCCTAGTGTGCCAGTCAGAGAGGCTCCAGGGGATACCCCCAAAAGCTGATGGACCCCCTGCTCTGTAGGGCAGAGGGAGGAGACCTGAGACTGCCCCTGCCCTGTTGCTGTCAGGCAGAGGTTGGGGACCAAAAAGATGATGAGGTTTGGAAGCGAGTTCCAGATTGGCACCTCGGGCAACCCCCATCCCTACCTGCTTTGCTTCATCAGGTGCCCCTCCGTAATAAGTTTGAGGCCTCGGATCTTGAAGGAGAGGTAGGTGATGATGCGATGCAAGGCCCACCTATAAGGTCACATAGAAAGAGGGGGTTGACTCCACACCTCAAGACTGCCTCTGATAAGAAAGAAAGAAGGGTAATTGTAGCAGTCAATTCCCTTCTGATAGGGACAGAGGGCCCAATATACCGAGTTGACTCTCATCACAGGGAAATATGTAATCTACTCAGAGCCCGGATCAGGGATATCACCCGAGCACTCCACAGCCTGGTGCACCCAACAGACTACTACCCACTGCTGATCTTCCAGACAGGTGGGGTGGAAGCTGCATCCCGCAGTCTGAGGGGAATGAAGAAAGGTTTCAAGGCATTGGGGCGGATGGTGAAAGAGTCTGCGACGCAAGTGATTTTCACTTCCCTCCTTCCATTTTTGGGTTTTGATGTGGGACAGAATAGAAAAATTCAGTCCATAAACGATTGGCTTCAAGACTGGTGCTGCAGGCAGGACTTTGGATCGTTTTGTAGTGGCTGTTTTTACAAGACACCAGTCCGAACAGTGATATGTGGGAAAGGTTCATCTCACAGGGGCAAAAGGATGTTGGGACACGAATTAGCAGGGCTCATTTGGAGAGCTTTAAACTAGATTTGAAGGAAGATGGGGTTGTAGCTGGGCTTGCACCAGTGGGGCAAGACTCTGGAATTGATGAAGGCTGGGAGGCCTCCCGTACCCCTAGGGAAAAATGGGTGTGCTCAGCTCACTCCCTGAAATGCCTGTACACCAATGTGTGCAGCATGGGGAATAAGCAGGAGGAGCTAGAAACCTGTGTTCAGTCGGGATATTATGGTCTGGTGGCAATTACAGAGGCACGGTGGGACAGCACACATGACCGGAATGTGGTCATGGATGGCTATGTCCTTTTCAGGAAGGACAAGCCAGCCAGGGAAGGTGCTGGTGGTGTTGCTCTTTAGTGAGAGAGCAGCTACAATGTATTGAGTACTGTCCAGGGATGAATGAGGAGCAAGATGAGAGTCTGCGGGTGAGAATTAAGGGGCAAGCTGGCAGGGGTGATACTGTTGTGGGAGTCTATTACAGGCCACCAGATCAGGTGAGGAAGTTGATGAGGCCTCTACAGACAGCTGAGAGCAGCCTCAGTCACAGGCTCTGGTTGTCAGGGGAAGATTTTAACTTCCCTGATGTTTGCTGCAAGGACTACTCAGCCAGCCAGCCACAGTCCAGGAGGTTCCTCCAGTGCATTACGATAACTTTCTGATGCAAATGGTGGAGGAGCCGACTAGAACAGGAGCACTGCTGGATCTCATCCTTACAAGGCGGGTCTGATGAATTGGGTGGGTTGTGGCAACTAGAAACTGCACACACCGGGATGCAGACAGAGATGTGCAGGCACAGATTCTTGTTAGCAGCGAGAGCAGAGACAGGCACATATTTAGCACTCTGATGACATAAAATACAGGTTCAGATATTGGCTAAGGAGATTATTCGAATACAATAACATAAGAATAATGAGGATCCACAATGAGCCTGTAGTCACAAGAAACAAAACTAGAGGCCTCACCCAAAGGAAGAGGTGAGGTCTTCTTAATCCCAGGAAGTCTCCTTAGACGGTGCTCCTGTCTACGGAAAGGACTACAGTTTACAGACCCGCAGCTCCGAGAAGACCATTCAAAGGGTGTCATCGGTGGGAACCCCAGTTTATAGTGTGGTCAGATATGGCTGCAGGCATTACAACATAGTCCAGAAGCTTCGCAGCTCCTCTGGGCACCTTCTTTGTTAAGGATTCTGTCAATTGACCGAGGGTCCCACCCCTCCCGCCCCATCAGTTGGTAGAGGTGAAGTCACCCTGCTTCGAGGCAGGGGAGGATGTGCCCGACAGCGCCTTGGTACCACCCTATATGTGTACTTAGGGACAGGCACAGTGGGGCACAACAGGTGCTAAAGAGCCTTCAACGGCCCCATTGACGTCTCCAGATCTCAGGGGAATGTGCAACTGCCACACAATTCACCCTGTGACCACAGTCTTTGACAGACTACTTTGGAGTGCTGTTGCAGTCACCTCTGCCTCCAAAGTCAAAAGGGGGCATTCTCTTGGGGAGTTTGAATGCCCACTGTGGATCATCGTACCTTACGTGTCATTTTCCTCTTATAGATTATCATTACAAAACCACCTACAGTAGAATAGAGAAATGCAAATCACAACAAATACAGTTGTTAACAAATATTGGAGAAGGCTGGTTAGTCATCCTGATAAGGAAAACAAATGCCTTGAAAGTGTTTTTACCAGTTAGTCCCCAGTCCAAATAACGTAAATCTGTATCATTCTGATCTACTAGTGCCTCTTCCTTTGGTCTCTTGTGTTTCTTTGTTGCCCTCTGCTGCAGGGACAGACGCTGTATCTCTGGCATTAGGTCCTGCACCATGTTTGTCCAACTCATAGTCAGGTTTAACATTATTTTGGAGGAAGTCACTTCAGTCCTGTTGGAATTAGAAGACACACATATCCCCTTCCCCAGGTAGTTAACTCTACAGGCCCTTGCTATTGACTGTTGTGCAGGGGATCCTGATACATAACCTTTGGTCTCTGAGACAGTGAACCTGGAACACAAAAGTGTTTTTCCACTGCTGTGGTAGAAGAGGGAGGCTTAGTACAATTCAAAAAATTTACAGTATGTATTGCATTGTCTAATTGTTCTTCAGGCATCATATTGCCCCTTTTTTGTTTTAGTAACATCTGCTTCAGTGTGGAATGGTCCTGTTCAATAATAGCCTGTGCAGTGGCAGAATGAGAAATACCTGTGACCTGCGAAACACCCCACTGCTGTCAGAATGTTGCGTGGATCTAGCAGTGTATCCAGGACCATTGCCAGTTTTAGTCTGTTGTGGCAGTCCCAGCATTGCAAAACAGTGGGTCCAGTGACACCGAACATCTCTGCTGTTCTCACTCGTAGGAGCAGATGCATAAAGCATACCTGAAACAGTATAGAAATATACACATATTTCAAAAGATGAGACATATGTAACAGCAGTCTACAAAATGGAATTAGCTGTGAGCCCATATTGGCTTTCATGGCTTTTCCCTTGCCCCATACTAACGCAAACCCATAGCTCTCTCGTTCCACGAGGACTGCCTGTCCCTATTTATACCTTAGAGATTATTGTGGCCACAAATAAAATCTACTCACCTGTCGGATTGCGTGGTTGCCACCAAACACACTGCTCGATGAAGAGCCTCCAGGGGTCACACACTCACACGGGGCACCACTTGCGGCGATTAGAAACAACGCACACCGGGACGCAGACAGAGATTCGTGCACAGACAGAGATCTTGTTCAGGAAGGAGCGCAGAGCCGGGCAGAGCAGAGAGCTGAGCCAGGCTGAGGCCTTCTTTATTAGTCAGTGACAGTTTATAGGATTTACAGATAAGGACCTGGACTAAGATGTTACATAAGGTGTTTTTCCGATAATTGTTATTAAAAACACACCACACAGATGTTATCTTTGTTTCAGTTACGTTCCCACTCATGGACAGACCTGGTGCAAGGACATTCACACATCATAGATATGGGGGCAGTTCTCCGACCCAAGATATCATTCTCACAAGTCTGAGCTATAACTCTCTACAATTATGAGAAACGTACTTCAACACAATCTGTCCAAGGCCCTTTCCCTTTTCTATCATCTAATTATGTTAGCACTATTTCTTTGACCGTCCGGATGGTCATGTTAGTATTGATCTTCCTTTATCATCCAGGTGGCTGGAACTGCACATCTTGCTTTCCCACAGTGCTGTGCCCAGCTCCAAGGTGCAGCACAAAAGTGCCTTTGACACTATCACAGCGTTTCAGGCTCTAATACATGGGGGCTTTTAAGAGTAGATCACATGCATGTTACACAGTAAGAAGGTCTATTTTATATATATAATATATATAACATACATATATTACATATATTATATATAATAAATGTATATTATATATATATATAATATTATGTGGAAATTGGAAAGACTCGGGGTCCCAATGTGTTTTGAGTATAGCAAAAACTATGCATCCAGTCTGAGACACCAAAAAAAACAGCCTGATTTACAAAAGTATAGCTGTTATATACCTCCTACCGCCAAGAAAATGTCAGGTACTTTTAGATACTGCTTTCGGGTTTAAAAGTCAAATGATATACAACTATTCCAGAACTTACTTTAAATTACATTTTAAAGCCTACAAATAAATAAACATAATTTTTCAAATTTTAACATCCAGCTTTTGCCCTGAGGAAGCACTTACAGATGAGTTCTGAAGGTCTTAGCTAGCTTTCCTCTGAAACACAGCGGAATGTGGACCTAATTCAACATAATACTGATATGAGTAAAAAAATCCTCACATATTGCTTGCTTCTTTCATAGAAAGTGGCAATATAGTTTTGACACCCATTCACCAAGTAAATTCAGAACTGAGTGAACAAGGAGCAATGGGAAAAACAGAAGAAAAAAAAAATTTTCTTCTTAAATGTCTAAAACCTTTGCAGGCAACACGTGTGACACCACTTTCATTTCATCATTGTTGTGTTCTCCCACCATGAGTCAAAGTCGTATTATTCCTGACAGCAATTAACCAAAGACGAGACTCATCAGCAGTTATATCAGTGTGTTTGGGAGTGAACCTTTTTTCAGACTCTAGTAAAATCCGAAACAAAACAAGGAAAAAAAAACATTCTTTAGCTGCTTGATGATATAATGCATTAAAAATGTTATGATACATTTTACATTTCAGAGAATAATTCTATCTATATGCCGTTCCAAAAAAATCTCACTTCTAGCCTCGTTAGATAAAAGTAATGAAAAATTAAAATTAAGTACAGTTTCAAAACAACTTCATTAGAAAAACACATGAGATAGAAAATAAATACGTTCCAAGAAATGCGTAATATTTAAGAAGCTCTGAGAGACCCAGAATACCAACAATTTCTGGAACTACATTTTAAAAGACAGAGAAAGATAGAGAGAAGTAAAGACAGACAGACACCAAAACTTAGGTTCATTTGACTGAGTAATCTCAGTAGCCAGCGGAGAAACATGACAGAAATGTGGTTTTCGCATGTCAGTGCAAGTGATTCCTTTAGAAAAAAAAAACTTTTCCTTCCTTCTGGTGACACACAGAAGTTGACAGCCCCAAGTTTTTGAAAACAGTCCCTCCGAGAACTTGAATTTCTCCCTGGATGGTCCCAAAGCACCTCAGTCCCAGCTGAGCAGGGACAGACAGAGCCCACTCCATGAGGCTCTTCTTCAAAGAAAAACTTCCTCTTTCTCATTGTACGTGCCAGATGAATCCTGGAGATCTCTTTTGGGAAGACCACTAGTCAGCTTTGAGATATGATAGAGTAGTAAATGCTTATCATCAGGAGCAAGGCAGAGATGCTGAGGCAACCCACTGCAATGAGACACCCGGGTTAGGATTCAGCTCCTCTGGATTATCGCAGCTGTAGTGCCCCTCTGGATGTTGAAAAATTGCTCAGATCCCATTAGAGATAGCCCCATAAAAAGTTGTCCAGTTAAAAGGACGTACTAGGTGTAAGGGACACTTCCTCATCTTATTATTTACTTTGTTCTGTTTCCTTTTTTTACTGTTTCATTTTCTAAACGTGCTTGTTAAAAGCATGCACAAGGTGTAAGAAACTCGTCTTTTTTTTAATTATTATTTTTCTTTTTTTTTTCTCCTGTCTCATGTTCTAACCTTCCCCATTTTGCAAGGTTGAAGAAACACAGTGCAAAGTACTTATTTAAACAAGGTTCTGACATTTTAATAAAATACGTGTTTCATGTAGATTAAATGCGTATAAACACTTGTTATTTAAGAAATTTTATTAATACAAGACATTTCTAAAAAATACAAGGCATCTGCTCAAGTGAAGAAACATTTTAGAATGAGTTATCAAACAGTAAATACAAAGTCACACCTATTCCTCCTGCTTTCCCTTTAATATCAGAGGGACAGTCTCTGGGAAATTAACACGCTGAAAGCAACAGGTTGTACCCAACACACTTACCTGACTGCAACTGATTCATTGAGCAGTACTAGTTTCCTGCTCCTGGGCTGTCCCAGCGATGTCATGGATGGTTTGATGATTGTTCAACTAGTTGATGATGCCAGCACAGGATGACATCCCATGGATCTCCTCTATGCAGTACACAGCTGCCTACAGAAAAAATCAACTAACTAACTAACTAATCCTCTCTTTATAATGTCTCAAGAAAACAAATTTTGAAAGTCACAAACACGTATGTGAAAATCATGCGTTCAGTACATGGCTACATACAGTGGTAATGGGATACCCATAAAAATAGGGAGGGGCCAACTGCGGATGGTGACACTACAGGCACAGAGCATACCGAGACATATCCAAACATACTCGTGACCCAGAGCAGCTTGGCAAATCTGCTGGAAAGCAACGTGGCACAAAAGGAAAAGGTCCAGGCATCCCGCTGGACAGAAAGTTGACCAGGAAACAGCAAGGTGCTCTTGCCCCAAGGCGGTGGCAAGTGGTGGCCTGGGCTGCAGAAGGCAAAGCACGGCCAGCAGCTGGAGGGAGGTGACCCTTCCCCTCTGCTCAGCACAGTTAGGCAAGGCCTGCGGTGCTGTGCCCAGGGCTGTGCTCCCCAGGGTAAGAGAGACATGAGCACATGCTGGGGAGAGCCCCAAGTGCACCCCCCTGCAACCCCGGCACTTGGAAATGTCTGTTGTGTTGACCACACTTTGGCCCGGCAACACTCCTGTGCCAACACGGAGCCACTGGTGAGAGCTCAGCTCTTGTCCAGCAGTTCTGGCCAGCACAGGGATAGCCATTGGAAGCCTCTTTCCAGCCAACTGGGCACACTTTGAGGCACCAATCTAAAGTGCGTCCTACCTCAGCTTTCTCCTGCTTGTCGAGATGGGCCAAGTCAACTGCTACTGCGGATCCAGGTAGGCTCCACTCACGGCTCAGGGACACCCTGGCACAGCTGCATCCCATGGGCAGTAGACGCTTTTTCCATGACCGACACTGTTCGCTCCGCAGGGAAGACCCTGAGCCCGTGCAGCGGTGCATGACCATCATGGCATTAGGAGAGCCACTGCTCCCGCAGCAGGTGCAGGTGACCCTGGGCCATGTGACCAAGAAGAGGGACCTCCTCCTCTTCAGCCACAGCTTGGTCATTGCCAAGCCCCAGTAAGACTCACACACCCCAGCTGCCTTTCCTCCCAAGCCCTGGCCCTAGCACCTGGGCAGGGACAGCCCAGGAGCAGCCCCAGACACGGGTACCCAGCTGCTGGATGCACCCATGGCCATGCCCATGTCAGGCAGACGCCAGAGGGGAGCCAGCGGGCTCGGCACCACCAGGTCAGTCCTTGCCGCTCCTCTCTGCAGACGTGGCAGCGACCCGCGCCCGCAGCTCTGCCTGGCCCTGTGCCGGCTGCAGGTGCTGGGCAGCGGGAAGGGGGCAGCCGGCGATGCCGCTGAGGAGGAGGAAGGCGAGAACACCAACTCCCTCGTCCTGGTCTGGCCCTGCGGCTCCTGCATCGTCACCTTCTGGTGAGTCCCTGTGCCACATCCTACGGCAAGGATGAGTCATGCTGTCCTGCCTCTGTGGTCATCCCCATAGGGCAGGGCTGTGCTCACGCCAGCCTCTGCCCACAGGCTGTGGAGCAGCAACACTCAGGCTGTTTCTCCTCTCTTTCTGCAGCTGCCGGGCAGTGAAGCAGCTCTGGCTCAGCACGCTCCTTGCGTAAGTCCAGCTGTGGCCAGCCAACATCTGCCCAGCCCCGACCTCCACACTGCCTTGGCTCTCCGCTCCACTGCCCAGTGGTGCCCAGCTGCTTCACTGCAGCTTGCAAGTGCTGCCTGGGCTGGCAGGAGAGAGGCGAGCTGGCCTGGGTCTCACACAGCTCTTTCTTTGCCCCTTCCCTTCCACATACACAGACCACCAGAAGGAGTGGAGGGAGCCCGTGTCACCCAGCTGCCCTCCTTCAGGCTGCTGCTAAAGGTGCTGAGGGGCCGCAATGCTGTAAGTGTCTCTCCTGTCTCAGTTCCTTCCCCAGAGATGACTCCAGCCCTACAGCAGGTGCAGTGCTTCTCACCCTCTGTACTTTTCCCCTTCCTCAGGCCATGACCCTTGACACCACGAGCCTGGAACAGCTCCTTGAGGACCAGGCCAAAGTCAGGATTACCCAGGATGCAATCTAGGCCGTCCCCAGATTTCACACATGGATCATGGTGCTCGTCAAACACCCTTTCTGCTGGAGGACTGTTTGGTGAGTGCAGCATGTCTCTTGTAGGTTGGTGCAGAGCAGCTATTACCACCCAGAGTCCGCTCTGGCAGCCCAAGAGGAGTTGTACACTCAGCTGGCAAGTTTGGGGAAGACAGGGGCAGGATGGCCCTTCTCTCCTCCTTTGGCAGACGGGCAGTCGTGTTGCACTGGACTTACCCAGGCCCTTTTCACACCAAGGAACACCAGGCTGTGTCCACAAGGGGCTTCTCTTCGGCCGGCCCCTGGCAGCTCTGTGCAGCCAGGACGGCACGCTGCCCCAGACCATCCAGGTAAGCAAGTCTGGCCACCTGGTCTCCATCCGTGGGCTCCTCTGGAGAGGTGGTATCCCCATCAGAGAGAGCCCACATGGGTGCTGGGGACAAGGCTGGCTCCTCCACACATCACCCACCTCCAGCCACCGCTTTCCTGCCCCAGTGACAGCTGCACATCCATCCATGCTCCATCCTGCCCTTGAGGAAGGTTCAGTAATCCCAGGGTCTGTCTCCAGACCAGTAATGATCTCTTCTGTCCCCTGCAGGACCTGCTGGCTCTCCTGCACCAGCACGGGCCATCCACGGAGGGGATCTTCCTCGTGACGGCCAGCGAGCGGGCCACCCAGGAGCTCCGGGAGGCCCTGGACAGCGGCGCAGAGGTCCACCTGGAAAGCCAGCCGCTGCACCTCCTGGCCGTCATCCTGCAGGTGAAGCCTGCTGACCTGGAGCCCGGCAGCTCCCGGCTCTGGCGCTGCTGATGGGCCCCTGCCAGAGCAGGAGCCCAAAGCCAGGAGCAGCTGCTCAGCCGGAGGGCTGGGCTTGCTGCCTGTGCTCCCGGCGGCACTGCTCACAGCCTCACGCGCAGCCCTTGCCATTGCAGGACTTCCTGCGCAAGATCCCCTCCCAGCTCCTCCAGGCTGAGCTCTACCAGGAGTGGATGAGCGCCGTGCTGAAGACCAGCAGGCAGGAGAGGATGGCTGGGCTCAGAGAGTAAGTATGGACAGCAGTCTATCTGATCCACAGGCACTGGCAGAGCCCGGCACTTCTCTGCAAAGACACAGCCTGCCTGGAAAAGCTGTCTTTTCAGCCTGCCACCTCTTCTTCTCCTGCTACTGTGGGGTCAGGTTTTTGGGGAAAGTGGCACAGAAAAGCATTTCTCTCCTTGGAGCACTGCCCGCAGGCTCTTACCACAAGGAGGTGGCCGCATGTCAGCCAGGGCACACGTTCTGCTGTAAACCAGCCATGGCCAGGGAGCCTTCTCTTAACTGGGCTTGGCTGAGATCAGCCTGGGACACCTGCCTTGATGACATCTCCTTTCTGAACATTGTGTTCCTCTTTCCTCAGGGTGGCCAGCAAGTTGTCCAAGCCAACCTCCTCCTCCTCAAAGACTTGCTCAGCCTGCTCCACGCCATTTCCAGCAATGCCACCACCACCAGGATGACAGCCAGGAAACTGGCTGTCTGTTTGGGGACAGTCCTCCTCAGCCCACCCGAGGAGGACATGCTCCCCGTGGATGTCCTGGTGGAGGTGATGAAGGTACGTTGCATTTACCAGCCGGCTACAGCCTTCCAGGCCCAGCCGAGGTTTGCTGTTCAGAGGTTCCAGGCTGCCTCCTCAGTTCAGCAAACGCTGCTGGGGGAGCTGCTGGCAAGAGCAGCCCCACAGCTGCAGCTTCTGAGCAGAAGCCATGGTGGGGAGTGGGAGAGGCCCTTGGACCTGGTTGCAGCCACCGGGGCAGAAACCAATGGTTTTCTGTGTGCAGGTGACAGGGCTGGTGCAGCTCCTCATTGAGCACCACGGGGAGCTCTTTGAGGAGGAGGAGGAGCAGGCGGGGCTTGCCAGAGCGTCGGCCGAAGAGTTGCCAGTGCCAGAGGCAGACGCCAAAGCTTCAGAGGTATGTGAGGTCCAAAACCCGGGTGAGAACAAAAGCGTGCCCCCTTTAGAAGTTGGGACTGCTGCCACAGGGACAAGCAAAGTCATCCACCAGCTGGAGCTCTGCTAGGGTGCAGAGCCTGCTCTCCATCTTTTGAATTGTAACACTGCTCTGAGTACAGGAAAGGTTTCTGAGGTGCCCAGAGAGGGTCCCATAGAGGTTGCATGCACCTGCCCTTGGGATAATATGTCTGGCAGGAGGAAAATTCTTACTGCGTCTGTACCCCAGCCTGGCCACTGAAGCAAAGATTAGTACAGGACAAAAGCCCTTGTATTCAGGGAAACCTCCCCAAACTTTCACAGTATCAATCATTTGTATAGTAACACCAAACCCTAACACCAGTTCTCAGGAGTCCTCCAGAGGAGAGCTAGGAATGGCTATTGGATTTCACGTGAAAGCACAAGCTGCTGCTTCTCCTCTCAGCCTTGTCCCTAATGCCTGTCTTTTCCCCCGTCTTTCCCCAGGCAGTCTGAAGAGATGGCGAAAGAAATGCCTCAGACTGGATTTCGTTCCTGTTCCAGAACATTCATAGATAGTTAGTGTGTTAGATAGTTAGTTAATGTGTTCATTAGTTAGTTGCTTCATTAGTTAGTTGCTTCATTAGTTAGTTGGTTAGTTAGCTTTTATTGTAGTTAGTTGTTTTTCTAACAAGAGTTTGAGACAGTTAGTTAGTTAGTTGGTTAGTTAGTTAGTTAGTTAGTTAGTTAGTTAGTTAGTTTCTACTGTAGGTAGCTGTGTACTGAATCCATGTTCGGCACATACATGTTTGTGTCTTTTTTGTGACAATTTTCAGTTGTTTTTTTCAGCCAATATGGCAGGAAGTTTAGTTAGTTAGTTAGTTAGTTAGTTGATTTCTACTGTAGGTAGCTGTGTACTGTATGGAGGAGGTCCATGGCATGTCACGTCTTGCTGTCACTTATCAACTAATTGAAGGATCATCAAACTGTCCATGACATTGCCGGGACCTTGGAGGACTGATATGCTTGAATCAACTCCCTTTCACTCATTTTCTTCTATGGCGTCGTATGACCCCTGTGGCGTTTTCTTCAAAAGAACTTATACCATCTGAGGCATTTTCAGTGTTCTTTATGGCTGTCGCGCAGTCACTTAAAGACTGAACAGAAGCTGCATTTCTCAAAGATGATTTACGTTTCCTTTAAACAACATGTAAATACACTGTCTGTAGCTTACAATGTATTTTATGTCAACAAGTTGCTGCATAGAAAAGTATTGATTCAGACGAACTAATCTATCCTGTGTACATTCTTACCAAAGAAATCATGTTATGTTCTGAGTCTTTTTGATGGCTTCTTGCTCATTTGACATGACATATACGTGAGAGTCACATATCACGTTTGAGGTGCAGATCAAGCGGCCCGTGATCCAGCAAGCGGGAGAAGCTGTGCTGCTGGATTTACGCTCACTGTCACTGGCAAGAGTTACGGCAACTGTATTCGGTGACACGCTGCAAAGGCACCTTTTCCCAAGCTGTCAGCCAGCTGCAACTGGTTGAGTCCAAACCCCTGTACTGTGAATACCAAGATCAGAAACTTCCTTCCAAAGGCTCCTGTCACTGCACTTTTCCTGTTACCCTGTTGCACGTGCTGCAAAAGGCGCATGATGAGCTGCAAGAAAGAACTGAGCTGCAAGAATTTCCTCTAAGTATGTCGATAATGAAGTGGACATGTGAAGGCATTTGCTCCAGGTGGGACAAAACTGGTAGCAAATGCTAAGGTGTTTTCTACACTGCATTAAGAAAAATGCATATGGATGGGCTTGCATATATAAGAACTGAAATGCTGCTCCTTGGTGTCTGTCTTCCCATATTAGACACAGTGTGTGTATGGAGCTCCGTCACACAGGCAAGCTGTGAGCTTTTTCCTGTGGGACGGGACAGGTATTCTAGAAGGACAATACACTTTGTACATGTACGTAATGTAATATAGAGAGACGAGCTTTATCATAGAATGAAAATATGTAATAGAAAAGGTTGTTTAAGTGAAAAAGTGAGATTCTTCCTATTTAACTGGCTTGGTGCTCTTGAGAGCACACAAAAAACTATAGTTTGCTTGATGCTCTTGAATTTACTAGTACTGCACACTGAATCAGCTGCAGTCAGGTATTTTGTGATGGGCACAACCTGTTGCTTTCAGCCTGTTCATTTCCCAGGGACTGTCCCTCTGGGATTAAAGAGAAAGCAGGAGGAACAGCTGCAATCTTGAATTTACTGTTTGATAACTCATTTTAAAGTATTTCTTCACTTGAGCAGATGTCTTGTATTTTTTAGAAATGTCTTGTATGAATAAAATTTCTTAAACAACAAGTGTTTATTTGCAATTAACCAACATAAAAAACATGTTTTTTAAAAAAGTTTCAATAAGTATTTTGTATTTATTTCTTGAACCTTGCAAAATGGAGACGGTTAGAACATGAAACACTAAAAAAAAAAAAAAACAAACATGGTACTTGCTTTTAACTGGACAACATTTTACTCAGCTAACTCTAATGGGATCTGAGCAGTGGCAGTTCAGCTGGGAAGGTTGTACTGTCCCTGAGGGGACATGAAAGCCTGGGCAATTCCTGAATTTGCTGAAAGATCATTTCTTTTCACAAGTGCTGGGCAGGGACAGGGCACCTGCCCCGAACCGTGGCTGTTCAGGTCTCTGGCTGCAGGGAGTGCCAGAGCCTGCTGCTGCTGCCGGGGGAGGGAGGCAGCATTCCACCTGCGCGAGGTGTGAGCAGCTGCAAGATCTGCTCAGCATGGTCACGAACCTTGAGGAGGAAGTTGAGACACTGATGTCCATCAGGGAGTGTGAAAAGGAGATTGACTGGTGGAGTAACTCCCTAGTGTGCCAGTCAGAGAGGCTCCAGGGGATACCCCCAAAAGCTGATGGACCCCCTGCTCTGTCAGGCAGAGGGAGGAGACCTGAGACTGCCCCTGCCCTGTTGCTGTCAGGCAGAGGTTGGGGACCAAAAAGATGATGAGGTTTGGAAGCGAGTTCCAGATTGGCACCTCGGGCAACCCCCATCCCTACCTGCTTTGCTTCATCAGGTGCCCCTCCGTAATAAGTTTGAGGCCCCGGATCTTGAAGGAGAGGTAGGTGATGATGCGATGCAAGGCCCACCTATAAGGTCACATAGAAAGAGGGTGCTGACTCCACACCTCAAGACTGCCTCTGATAAGAAAGAAAGAAGGGTAATTGTAGCAGTCAATTCCCTTCTGATAGGGACAGAGGGCCCAATATACCGAGTTGACCATCATCACAGGGAAATATGTAATCTACCCAGAGCCCGGATCAGGGATATCACCCGAACACTCCACAGCCTGGTGCACCCAACAGACTACTACCCACTGCTGATCTTCCAGACAGGTGGGGTGGAAGCTGCATCCCGCAGTCTGAGGGGAGTGAAGTAAGATTTCAAGGCACTGGGGCGGATGGTGAAAGAGTCTGCGACGCAAGTGATTTTCACTTCCCTCCTTCCATTTTTGGGTTTTGATGTGGGACAGAATAGAAAAATTCAGTCCATAAACGATTGGCTACAAGACTGGTGCTGCAGGCAGGACTTTGGATCGTTTCGTAGTGGCTGTTTTTACAAGACACCAGTCCGAACAGTGATATGTGGGAAAGGTTCATCTCACAGGGGCAAAAGGATGTTGGGACACGAATTAGCAGGGCTCATTTGGAGAGCTTTAAACTAGATTTGAAGGAAGATGGGGTTGTAGCTGGGCTTGCACCAGTGGGGCAAGACTCTGGAATTGATGAAGGCTGGGAGGCCTCCCATACCCCTAGGGAGAAATGGGTGTGCTCAGCTCACTCCCTGAAATGCCTGTACACCAATGTGTGCAGCATGGGGAATAAGCAGGAGGAGCTAGAAACCTGTGTTCAGTCGGGAGATTATGGTCTGGTGGCAATTACAGAGACATGGTGGGACAGCACACATGACTGGAATGTGGTCATGGATGGCTATGTCCTTTTCAGGAAGGACAAGCCAGCCAGGGAAGGTGGTGGTGGTGCTGCTCTTTAGTGAGAGAGCAGCTACAATGTATTGAGTACTGTCCAGGGATGGATGAGGAGCAAGATGAGAGTCTGCGGGTGAGAATTAAGGGGCAAGCTGGCAGGGGTGATACTGTTGTGGGAGTCTATTACAGGCCAGCAGATCAGGTTGAGGAAGTTGATGAGGCCTCTACAGACAGCTGAGAGCAGCCTCAGTCACAGGCCCTGGTTGTCAGGGGAAGATTTTAACTTCCCTGGTGTTTGCTGCAAGGACTACTCAGCCAGCCAGCCACAGTCCAGGAGGTTCCTCCAGTGCTTTACGATAACTTTCTGATGCAAATGGTGGAGGAGCCGACTAGAACAGGAGCACTGCTGGATCTCATCCTTACAAGGAGGGTCTGAGGAATTGGGTGGGTTGTGGTGACTAGAAACTGCACACACCGGGATGCAGACAGAGACACGCAGGCACGGAGTTCTTGTTAGCAGCGAGAGCAGAGCCAGGCAGAGCTGAGCTCTCTTTTATTCACGGTTCTCAATTTCTATGTTTACTGATACAGGGCTGGAACAAGAGGTTAGACGGTTTTTTCAAAAAATGTTATTCTAAACACACCAGACTCGCGCTGTGACCATTCTCAGTCATGTTCCCGTGCATCATGTGGGCGGTGTTCCGACCCACTCATTCACACGCGCTGGCCCAACATTCACACGTCATACATATGGGGATGGTTTTCCCACCTGAGATATCATTCTCACTGGCCTGGGCTGTCACTCCTCACACTCATAAAAAACTAGCAGCCTCTTACTTCAGGGTATTCACAAGAAATAATCACTCGCCTAGGTTAGGCGAAGACTCATTCAGGGATACATCCAGTAAATAATCACTCACCCAAATGAAGAGGTGAGGTCTTCTTAATCCCAGGAAGTCTCCTTAGACGGTGTTCCTGTCTACGGAAAGGACTACAGTTTACAGACCCGCAGCTCCGAGAAGACCATTCAAAGGGTGTCTTCAGCAGGAACCCCGGTTTATAGTGTTGTCAGATGTGGCTGCAGGCATTACAACATAGTCCAGAAGCTTCACAGCTTCTCTGGGCACCTTCTTTGTCAATTGACCGAGGGTCCCACCCCTCACGCCCCATCTGTTGGTAGAGGTGAAGTCACCCTGCTTCGAGGCAGGGGAGGATGTGCCCGACAGCGCCTTGGTACCACCCTATATGTGTACTTAGGGACAGGCACAGTGGGGCACAACAGGTGCTAAAGAGCCATCAACGGCCCCATTGACGTCTCCAGATCTCAGGGGAATGTGCAACTGCCACACAATTCACCCTGTGACCACAGTCTTTGACAGACTACTTTGGAGTGCTGTTGCAGTCACCTCTGCCTCCAAAGTCAAAAGGGGGCATTCTCTTGGGGAGTTTGAATGCCCACTGTGGATCATCGTACCTTACGTGTCATTTTCCTCTTATAGATTATCATTACAAAACCACCTACAGTAGAATAGAGAAATGCAAATCACAACAATTACAGTTGTTAACAAATATTGGAGAAGGCTGGTTAGTCATCCTGATAAGGAAAACAAATGCCTTGAAAGTGTTTTTACCAGTTAGTCCCCAGTCCAAATAACGTAAATCTGTATCATTCTGATCTACTAGTGCCTCTTCCTTTGGTCTCTTGTGTTTCTTTGTTGCCCTCTGCTGCAGGGACAGACGCTGTATCTCTGGCATTAGGTCCTGCGCCATCTTTGTCCAACTCATAGTCAGGTTTAACATTATTTTGCAGGAAGTCACTTCAGGCCTCTTGGAATTAGAACACACACATATCCCCTTCCCCAGGTAATTAACTCTACAGGCCCTTGCTATTGACTGTTGTGCAGGGGATCCTGATACATAACCTTTGGTCTCTGAGACAGTGAACCTGGAACACAAAAGTGTTTTTCCACTGCTGTGGTAGAAGAGGAAGGCTTAGTACGATTCAAAAAATTTACAGTATGTATTCCATTGTCTAATTGTTCTTCAGGCATCATATTGCCCCTTTTTTGTTTTAGTAACATCTGCTTCAGTGTGGAATGGGCCTGTTCAATAATAGCCTGTGCAGTGGCAGAATGAGAAATACCTGTGACGTGCGAAACACCCCACTGCTGTCAGAATGTTGCGTGGATCTAGCAGCGTATCCAGGACCATTGCCAGTTTTAGTCTGTTGTGGCAGTCCCAGCATTGCAAAACAGTGGGTCCAGTGACACCGAACATCTCTGCTGTTCTCACTCGTAGGAGCAGATGCACAAAGCATACCTGAAACAGTATAGAAATATACACATATTTCAAACCACCAAAAGATGAGACATATGTAACAGCAGTCTACAAAATGGCATTAGCTGTGAGCTCATTTTGGCTTTCATGTTTATTGGATATTGTTTTTCCTTACCATAATGAAGTCCCATCACTATGTTGTAATAGTGAGACAATTCGCTTGCTCAAAAACCTGCTGTGGAAGCCCAGCCTGCGCCTGTGGAGTGATATACTGTCCGGTTCCTAGCAACATATCCTAATTTATCCCTGCTCCTGATGACAAATTTTCCAAGACCCGTTCAATCACAAGATCTTTATTCTCTAATTGCCACACAGAATATTGTGCTGGTATCAAAATTGTTTTAGCAAGCAATTTCCAATTCCATGGAGTCATTACGTATGTGGCACCAATACCTTCAATAATTCCCATTGTAAAAGGACACTGTAACCCATTCTCTTGCACAGATTTTTTAATCTCCTTAACCATTGTATAAGGTAGTCCACCATGTTCTGGTGGTTGTTGTGGTTTGTAAATAACTGGAAAGGGGAAAGAAAAACCGCCGTACTCCATTGTCTTTTCATGGCATTTTTGCATCACCCCTTTGTGTTCTGCTGTCTTAGTCAGGAAGGGGTTATTGGGTGCTCTATAAGCATCATTGAAATCAGGCAAAGGAGGTGCTGAGGGCAGAGTTTTAGACTCCTGACTCAGCTCCTGACAAATTTCTGCCTTCTCTTTACATAGCTGTGACGCATTAACAATGGATGTAAAACTGACTCTTTTTTCAGATCTACAGAGCTTGACTCAAAAGGATTAGTGCTGTCAAGACTCAAATCATTAGCAACCTGCTCATCTGTGTTTTCCTGTCCATCCTCCCCTGTTTGCCCTTGCACTATTTGCTCTGCCGACTGCAACAGCGATAGCGCAGAGCAAACAAATCTCCACGTTACATGCAAACCATCGGGGACTGCAAAACCTGAATTCTTTTGCACTTGTGTAGATATTCCCCGACCTGTTTCCAAATTCTACTCTCAAATGTCCCCTCACTCGGAAACCAAGCACAATTCTCTCTCACCCATACCAGCAGCGAAGCAACCTGCTTCTCACAAATGCGATACCCAGAAAAACGTAATATCTGCAGTAAAAACTGCAAATACAATTTAAGCGGCTTGCCTCATACTAACGTTATCCAGCAGCTCTCTCGTTCCACGAGGACTGCCTGTCCCTATTTATACCGTAGGGATTAATGTGGCCACAAATAAAATCTACTCACCTGTCGGATTGCGTGGTTGCCACCAAACACACTGCTCGATGAAGAGCCTCCAGGGGTCACACACTCACACGGGGCACCACTTGCGGCGATTAGAAACAACGCACACCGGGACGCAGACAGAGATTCCTGCACAGACAGAGATCTTGTTCAGGAAGGAGCGCAGAGCCGGGCAGAGCAGAGAGCTGAGCCAGGCTGAGGCCTTCTTTATCAGTCAGTGACAGTTTATAGGATTTACAGATACGGACCTGGACTAAGATGTTACATAAGGTGTTTTTCCGATAATTGTTATTAAAAACACACCACACAGATGTTATCTTTGTTTCAGTTACGTTCCCACTCATTCACAGACTGGGACCAAGGACATTCACACATCATAGATATGGGGGCAGTTTTCCGACCCGAGTTATCATTCTCACAAGTCTGAGCTATAACTCTCTACAATTATGAGAAACATACTTCAACACAATCTGTCCAAGGCCCTTTCTCTTTTGCTATGAGCTAATTATGTTAGCATTATTTCTTTGACCGTCCAGATGGTCATGTTAGTATTGATCTTCCTTTGTCATCCAGGTGGCTGGAACTGCACATCTTGCTTTCCCACAGTGCTGTGCCCAGCTCCAATGTGCAGCACAAAAGTGCCTTTGACACTATCACAGCATTTCAGGCTCTAATACATGGGGGCTTTTAAGAGTAGATCACATGCATGCTATACAGTAAGAAGGTCTATTTTATATATATAATATATACTATATCTATATATCTATAATATTATGTGGAAATTGGAAAGACTCGGGGTCCCAATGTGTTTTGAGTATAGCAAAAAATATGCATCCAGTCTGCGACACCAAAATAAACAGCCTGATTTACAAAAGTATAGCTGTTATATACCTCCTACTGCCAAGAAAATGTCAGGTACTTTTAGATAGTGCTTTCGGATTTAAAAGTCAAACAATATACAGCTATTCCAGAACTTACTTTACATTACATTTTAAAGCCTACAAATAAATAAACATAATTTTTCAAATTTCAACATCCAGCTTTTGCCCTGAGGAAGCACTTACAGTTGATAATAATACTGATATGAGTAAAAAGCCTCACATATTGCTTACTTCTTTGATAGAAAGTGGCAAAATAATATTTACACCCATTCAGAACTTAGTGAACAAGACGCAAAGTGAAAAACAAAAGAAATAAATATGTTCTTCCAAAATGTCTAAAGTCTTTGCAGGCAACATGCATGACACCGCTTTCATTTCATCATTGTTGTGTTCTCCCACCAGGACTCAAAGTCAACCTATTAGCATATTATTCCCGACAGTGATTAACCAAAGAAGAGACTCATCAACAGTTAAATCAATCTGTTTGGGAGTGAACCTTTTTTCAGACTCTAGTAAAATTCAGAAGAACAACAACAAGAACAGTCAAAAACATTTTTTAGCTGCCAAATGCCCGATGATATAATACAGGAAGAATGTTATAAGATACATTATACATTTCAGAGGGAAATTCTATCTGTATCCTTTTCAAAAATCACACATTTAGCCTCATTAGATCAAAGTAATGAAAAAAAAAAATCAGTTTCAGAAATAATTTCATTAGAAAAACAGGAGATGAAAAATAAATACATTCCAAGAAATGCATAATATTTAAGAAGCTCTAAGAGACCCAGAATACCAACAATTTCTGGAACTACATTTTAAAAGACAGAGAAAGATAGAGAGAAGTAAAGACAGACAGACACGAGAAAGACTTAGGTACATTTGAATAAATAAAGTCAGTAGCCAGCAGAGAAACATGACAGAAATGTGGTTTTCGCATGTCAGTGCAAGTGATTCCTTTAGAAAAAAAAGCTTTTCCTTCCTTCTGGTCACACACAGAAACCGACAGCCCCAAGTTTATGAGAATAGTCTCTCCAAGATCTTGAATATCTTTCTGGGTGTTCCCAAGGCACCTCAGCCCCAGCTGAGCAGGGGCAGCCACAGCCCACTCCATGAGGCTCATCTTCAAAGAATAACTTCCTCTTTCTCATTGTACGTGCCAGATGAATCCTGGAGATCTCTTTTGGGAAGACCACTAGTCAGCTTTGAGATACGATAGAGTAGTAAACGCTTGTGGTCAGGAGCAAGGCAGAGGTGCTGAGGCAACCCACTGCAACATGAGACACCCAGGCTGGGATTCGGCTCCTCTGGATTTACGCAGCTATAGTGCCCCCCTGGATGCTGAAAAATTGCTCAGATCCCATTAGAGATAGATGAGTAGTTAGAGATAGCCCCATAAAAAGTTGTCCGGTTAAAACAAGTACCATGTGTAAGGGACTCATCTTTTCTATTTTTTTTCCTTTACTATTTCATGTTCTAACCTTCCCATTTTGAAAGGTTCAAGAAACACAAGGTGAAGTACTTCTTTAAACATTTTAATAAACAATGTGTGTCATGTTTGTTAATTGAAAACAAACACTTGTTATTTAAGAAATTCTATTAATACAAGACATACCTAAAAAGCAGAAGGCATCTGCTCAAGTGAAGAGACATTTTAAAATGAGTTATCAAACAGGAAATCCAAAGGTGCAACTGTTCCTCCTGCTTTCCCCTAAACTCCAGAGGGACAGTCTCTGGAAAATGAAAAGAGTGTAAGCAACAGGTTGTGCCCATCGCAAAATACCTGACTGCAGCTCATTCATTGTGCAGTGCTAGTTTCCCTCTGGAGTAATTTCAAGAGCACCAAGCATATGATACATCTTTGTGTGCTCTCAAGAGCTCCAAGCCAGCTGAATAGGAAGAATGTCACCTTTTCACTTAAACAACCTTGGGAAAAGGTGTGTTTGCAGCGTGTCACTGAATGCAGTTACCGTAAGCCTTGCCAGTGACAGTGAGCGTAAATCCAGCAGCACAGCTTCTTCTGGCTTGCTGGATCACTGGCCGCTTGATCTGCACCTCAAAAGTGATATGTGACTCTCACGCATACGTCATGTCAAATGAGCAAGAAGCAACCAAAAGGAGTCATAACATAACATGGCTTCTTTGGAAAGAATGTACACAGGATAGATTGGGTCGTCTGAATCAATACTTTTCAATACAGTAAATTGTCGATATCTAATACATTGTAAGCTACAAACAGTGTAGTTACATGTTGTTTAAAAGGAAACGTGAATCATCTTGGAAAAATGCAGCTTCTGTTCAGTCTCTAAGTGACAGCACAACAGCCGTAAAGTACAATGTAAATGCCTCAGATGGTACAAATTCTGATAATCTTTGGAAGAAAACGCCACAGGGCTCCTACCACACCATAGAAGAAAACGACTGAAAGCAGGTTGATTCAAGGATATCAGTCCTCCACAGTCCCAGCGATGTCATGGACAGTTTGGTGATCCTTCAACTAGCTGATGATGCCAGCACAACATCATATCCCACGGACCTTCTCTATGCCCTACACAGCTACCTACAGTAGAAATCAACTAAATAACTAACTAATTAAACCTCTCGTCACAATGCCATAAGAAAACAAGTTTTGACAGTCACAAGCGCATGTGTGAAATTCATGTGTTCAGTACACGGCTACATACAGTGCTACCGGGACACCCATAAAAATAAGGAGGGACCAGCTGCGGATGGCAACGGTACAGGCATGAAGCATCCCGGGACACATCCGTACACACTCGTGACCAAGAGCAGCTTGGCAAAGCTGCTGGAAAGCAACATGGCACAAAAGGTTCAAGCATCCTGCAGGACAGCAAGTTGACCAGGAGCCAGCAAGGTGCCCTTGCCCCCAGGTGGTGGCAAGTGGTGGCCTGGGCTGCAGAAGGCAAAGCACGGCCAGCAGCTGGAGGGAGGTGACCCTTCCCCTCTGCTCAGCACTGTGAGGCCAGGACTGCGGTGCTGTGCCCAGGGCTGGGCTCCCAGGATGAGAGAGACATGGGCAGAATGCTGGGGAGAGCCCCCAGTGCACCCCCCCCTGCAACCCCGGTACATGGAATGGTCTGTTGTGTTGACCCAGCGTTGGCCAGGCAACGCTTCTGTGCCAACACGGAGCCGCTGGGGAGAGACCAGCTCTTGCCCAGCAGCTCTGCCCGCCACAGGGACGCCCATTGGCAGCCTCTCTGCAGCCAACTGGGCAGTATTTCGAGCACCACCCACTGCAGGTTTCTACTGCACTTGTCGAGATGGGTCAGGTCAACTGCTGCCGTGGCTCCCGGTAGGCTCCCCCCACGGCTCGGGGACACCTCAGCAAAGCCGGCCCCATGGGCATCCGATGCTCTTTTCATGCCTAATAATGTGTGCTCTGCAGGGACGACCCTGAGCCCGTGCAGCGGTGCGTGCCCATCTCGGCATTAGGAGAGCCACTGCTCCGGCAGCAGGTGCAGGTGACCCTGGGCCATGCGACCAAGAAGAGGGACCTCCTCCTCTTCAGCCGCAGCTTGGTCATTGCCAAGCCCCAGTAAGACTCACACACCCCAGCTGCCTTTCCTCCCAAGCCCTGGCCCTAGCACCAGGGCAGGGACAGCCCAGGAGCAGCCCCAGACCCCGGCACCCTGCTGCTGGATGCACCCATGGCCATGCCCATGGCAGGCAGACGCCAGAGGGGAGCCAGCGGGCTCGGCACCACCAGGTCACTCCCTGCCGCTCCTCTCTGCAGACGTGGCAGCGACCCGCGCCCGCAGCTCTGCCTGGCCCTGTGCCGGCTGCAGGTGCTGGGCAGCGGGAAGGGGGCAGCCGGCGATGCCGCTGAGGAGGAGGAAGGCGAGAACACCAGCTCCCTCGTCCTGGTCTGGCCCTGCGGATCCTGCATCGTCACCTTCTGGTGAGTCTCTGTGCCACATTTCACTGCAGGGACAAGTCCTGCCCCACAGAGCTCTGTCCTGCCTCTGTGGTCATCCCCATAGGGCAGGGCTGTGCTCGCGCCAGCCTCTGCCCACAGGCTGGGGAGCAGCAACACTCAGGCTGTTTCTCCTCTCTTTCTGCAGCTGCCGGGCAGTGAAGCAGCTCTGGCTCAGCACGCTCCTTGCGTAAGTCCAGCTGTGGCCAGCCAACATCTGACCAGCCCCGACCTCCGCACTGCCGCGGCTCTCTGCTCCGCTGCCCAGTGGTGCCCAGCTGCTTCACTGCAGCTTGCAAGTGCTGCCTGGGCTGGCAGGAGAGAGGCGAGCTGGCCTGGGTCTCACACAGCTCTTTCTTTGTCCTTTCCCTTCCCCACACACAGACCACCAGAAGGAGTGGAGGGAGCCCATGTCACCCAGCTGCCCTCCTTTAATGTGCTGATGAAGGAGCTGAGGGGCCGCAATGCTGTGAGTGTCCCTCCTGTCTCCATTCTGTCCCCAGACATGACTGCAGCCCAGCAGCAGGTGCAGCACTTCTCACCCTCTCCAATTTTCCTCTTGCCCAGGCCATGACCCTGCACAGCCGGAGCCTGGAACAGCTCCTTGAGGACCAGGCAAAGGTCAGGATTACCCAGGGTGCAATCTTGGCCATCCTCAGATTTCATTCATGGCACATGGTGCTCATAGAACACCCTTTTTACTGCAGGACTGTTTGGTGAGTGCAGTGTGTTTCTTGCAGGCTGGTGCAGAGCAGCGGCCACCACCCGGCGTCCCCTCCGGCAGCCCAAGTGGAGTTGGCCACTCGGCTGGTGAGTTTGGGGAAGACAGGGGCAGGACGGCCCTTCTCTCCTCCTTTGGCAGACGGGTACTTGTGCTACACTGGGGCTGCTGTTGCCCTTTCTGCAGGGCATGTCCATCCACATGGCTCTGCAGAGGGGGAGAGCTGAGCCCCTGGGATCCCTCATTCTCAAACGATGCGTCTCCCACATGCTCAGTGGTGGAGGAACAGTGCTGAGGGGCTCAAAGAGAGTTGGCCTGGCACTCCTCCTCCACGGCTCATTGCTCTCTTCTCCTTTGCAACAGGCAGGAGGCGCAGGAGAAGGAGGGGGTTTCTCAGGCCCTTCCCGCACCCAGCAATGACAGGCTGTGTGCATGGGGGGCTTCTCTTCGGCCGGCCCCTGGCAGCTCTGTGCAGCCAGGACGGCACGCTGCCCCAGACCATCCAGGTAAGCAAGTCTGGCCAGCTGCTCTCCATTGTGCAGGCTCCTCTGGAGAGATGGTGTCCCCATCAGAGAGAGCTCACATGGGTGTTGGGGACAAAGCTGGCTCCTCCACACATCACCCACCTCCAACCATCGCTTTCCTGCCCCAGTGACAGCTGCACACCCGTCCATGCTCCATCCTGCCCTTGAGGAAGGTTCAGTAATCCCAGGGCCTGTCTCCAGACCTGTAATGATCTCTTCTGTCCCCTGCAGGACCTGCTGGCTCTCCTGCACCAGCACGGGCCATCCACGGAGGGGATCTTCCTCGTGACGGCCAGCGAGCGGGCCACCCAGGAGCTCCGGGAGGCCCTGGACAGCGGCGCAGAGGTCCACCTGGAAAGCCAGCCGCTGCACCTCCTGGCCGTCATCCTGCAGGTGAAGCCTGCTGACCTGGAGCCCGGCAGCTCCCGGCTCTGGCGCTGCTGATGGGCCCCTGCCAGAGCAGGAGCCCAAAGCCAGGAGCAGCTGCTCAGCCGGAGGGCTGGGCTTGCTGCCTGTGCTCCCGGCGGCACTGCTCACAGCCTCACGCGCAGCCCTTGCCATTGCAGGACTTCCTGCGCAAGATCCCCTCCCAGCTCCTCCAGGCTGAGCTCTACCAGGAGTGGATGAGCGCCGTGCTGAAGACCAGCAGGCAGGAGAGGATGGCTGGGCTCAAAGAGTAAGTATGGACAGCAGTCTATCTGATCCACAGGCACTGGCAGAGCCCGGCACTTCTCTGCAAAGACACAGCCTGCCTGGAAAAGCTGTCTTTTCAGCCTGCCACCCCTTCTTCTCCTGCTACTGTGGGGTCAGGTTTTTGGGGAAAGTGGCACAGAAAAGCATTTCTCTCCTTGGAGCACTGCCCGCAGGCTCTTACCACAAGGAGGTGGCCGCATGTCAGCCAGGGCACACGTTCTGCTGTAAACCAGCCATGGCCAGGGAGCCTTCTCTTAACTGGGCTTGGCTGAGATCAGCCTGGGACACCTGCCTTGATGACATCTCCTTTCTGAACATTGTGTTCCTCTTTCCTCAGGGTGGCCAGCAAGTTGCCCAAGGCCAACCTCCTCCTCCTCAAAGACTTGCTCAGCCTGCTCCACGCCATTTCCAGCAATGCCACCACCACCAGGATGACAGCCAGGAAACTGGCTGTCTGTTTGGGGACAGTCCTCCTCAGCCCACCCGAGGAGGACATGCTCCCCGTGGATGTCCTGGTGGAGGTGATGAAGGTACGTTGCATTTACCAGACGGCTACAGCCTTCCAGGCCCAGCCGAGGTTTGCTGTTCAGAGGTTCCAGGCTGCCTCCTCAGTTCAGCAAACGCTGCTGGGGGAGCTGATGGCAAGAGCAGCCCCACAGCTGCAGCTTCTGAGCAGAAGCCATGGTGGGGAGTGGGAGAGGCCCTTGGACCTGGTTGCAGCCACCGGGGCAGAAACCAATGGTTTTCTGTGTGCAGGTGACAGGGCTGGTGCAGCTCCTCATTGAGCACCACGGGGAGCTCTTTGAGGAGGAGGAGGAGCAGGCGGGGCTTGCCAGAGCGTCGGCCGAAGAGTTGCCAGTGCCAGAGGCAGACGCCAAAACTTCAGAGGTATGTGAGGTCCAAAACCCGGGTGAGAACAAAAGCGTGCCCCCTTTAGAAGCTGGGACTGCTGCCACAGGGACAAGCAAAGTCATCCACCAGCTGGAGCTCTGCTAGGGTGCAGAGCCTGCTCTCCATCTTTTGAATTGTAACACTGCTCTGAGTACAGGAAAGGTTTCTGAGGTGCCCAGAGAGGGTCCCATAGAGGTTGCTTGCACCTGCCCTTGGGATAATATGTCTGGCAGGAGGAAAATTATTACTGCGTCTGTACCCCAGCCTGGCCACTGAAGCAAAGATTAGTACAGGACAAAAGCCCTTGTATTCAGGGAAACCTCCCCAAACTTTCACAGTATCAATCATTAGTATAGTAACACCAAACCCTAACACCAGTTCTCAGGAGTCCTCCAGAGGAGAGCTAGGAATGGCTATTGGATTTCACGTGAAAGCACAAGCTGCTGCTTCTCCTCTCAGCCTTGTCCCTAATGCCTGTCTTTTCCCCCGTCTTTCCCCAGGCAGTCTGAAGAGATGGCGAAAGAAATGCCACAGACTGGATTTCGTTCCTGTTCCAGAACATTCATAGATAGTTAGTGTGTTAGATAGTTAGATAGTTAATGTGTTCATTAGTTAGTTGGTTCATTAGTTAGTTGCTTCATTAGTTAGTTGGTTAGTTAGTTTTTATTGTAGTTAGTTGTTTTTCTAACAAGAGTTTGAGACAGTTAGTTAGTTAGTTGGTTAGTTAGTTAGTTAGTTAGTTAGTTAGTTAGTTTCTACTGTAGGTAGCTGTGTACTGAATCCATGTTCGGCACATACATGTTTGTGTCTTTTTTGTGACAATTTTCAGTTGTTTTTTTCAGCCAATATGGCAGGAAGTTTAGTTAGTTAGTTAGTTAGTTAGTTGATTTCTACTGTAGGTAGCTGTGTACTGTATGGAGGAGGTCCATGGCATGTCACGTCTTGCTGTCACTTATCAACTAATTGAAGGATCATCAAACTGTCCATGACATTGCCGGGACCTTGGAGGACTGATATCCTTGAATCAACTCCCTTTCACTCATTTTCTTCTATGGCGTCGTATGACCCCTGTGGCGTTTTCTTCCAAAGAACTTATACCATCTGAGGCATTTTCAGTGTTCTTTATGGCTGTCGCGCAGTCACTTAAAGACTGAACAGAAGCTGCATTTCTCAAAGATGATTTACGTTTCCTTTAAACAACATGTAAATACACTGTCTGTAGCTTACAATGTATTTTATGTCAACAAGTTGCTGTATTGAAAAGTATTGATTCAGACGACCTAATCTATCCTGTGTACATTCTTACCAAAGAAATCATGTTATGTTCTGAGTCTTTTTGATGGCTTCTTGCTCATTTGACATGACATATGCGTGAGAGTCACATATCACGTTTGAGGTGCAGATCAAGCGGCCTGTGATCCAGCAAGCTGGAAGAAGTTGTGCTGCTGGATTTACGCTCACTGTCACTGGCAAGAGTTACGGCAACTGCATTCGGTGACATGCTGCAAAGGCACCTTTTCCCAAGCTGTCAGCCAACTGCAACTGGTTGAGTCCAAACCCCTGTACTGTGAATACCAAGATCAGAAACTTCCTTCCAAAGGCTCCTGTCACTGCACTTTTCCTGTTACCCTGTTGCACGTGCTGCAAAAGGCGCATGATGAGCTGCAAGAAAGAACTGAGCTGCAAGAATTTCCTCTAAGTATGTCGATAATGAAGTGGACATGTGAAGGCATTTGCTCCAGGTGGGACAAAACTGGTAGCAAATGCTAAGGTGTTTTCTACACTGCATTAAGAAAAATGCATATGGATGGGCTTGCATATATAAGAACTGAAATGCTGCTCCTTGGTGTCTGTCTTCCCATATTAGACACAATGTGTGTATGGAGCTCCGTCACACAGGCAAGCTGTGAGCTTTTTCCTGTGGGACGGGACAGGTATTCTAGAAGGACAATACACTTTGTACATGTACGTAATGTAATATAGGGAGACGGGTTTTATCATGGAATGAACATATGTTAGCACGACAATACAATTTTTATATGTATGTAATGTAATATAGAGAGACGAGCTTTATTATAGAATGAAAATATGTAATAAAAAAGGTTGTTTAAGTGAAAAAGTGAGATTCTTCCTATTCAACTGGCTTGGTGCTCTTGAGAGCACACAAAAAACTATAGTTTGCTTGATGCTCTTGAATTTACTAGTACTGCACACTGAATCAGCTGCAGTCAGGTATTTTGCGATGGGCACAACCTGTTGCTTTCATTCTGTTCATTTCCCAGGGACTGTCCCTCTGGGATTAAAGAGAAAGCAGGAGGAACAGCTGCAATCTTGAATTTACTGTTTGATAACTCATTTTAAAGTATTTCTTCACTTGAGCAGATGCCTTGTATTTTTTAGAAATGTCTTGTATGAATAAAATTTCTTAAACAACAAGCGTTTATTTGAAGTTAACCAAAATTAAAAACATGTTTTTTTAAAATGTTTAAATAAGTACTTTGTATTTATTTCTTGAACCTTGCAAAATGGAGAAGGTTAGAACATGAAACAGTAAAAAAAAAAAAAAACCAAAATAAAGAAATAGAAGAGTCCCTTACTACATGGTACTTGCTTTTAACTGGACAACATTTTACTCAGCTAACTCTAATGGGATCTGAGCAATTTTTCAACATCCAGAGGTGCGCTATAGCTGCGATAATCCAGAGGAGCTGAATCCCAGCCTGGGTGTCTCATGTTGCAGTGGGTTGCCTCAGCATCTCTGCCTTGCTCCTGACCACAAGCGTTTACTACTCATTCGTATCTCAAAGCTGACTGGTGGTGTTGCCAAACAAGATCTCCAGGACTCAGCTGACACACGCAATGGGGAAAAGCAAGTTTTTCTTTGAAGATGAGCCTCATGGAGTGGGCTCTGGCTGTCCCTGCTCAGCTGGGACTGAGGTGCTTTGGGAACATCCACGGAGAAAATCATGTTCTTGGTGAGATTCTTCTGAAAAACTTGGATGCTCTCAACTTCTGTGTGTGGCAGTTCAGCTGGGAAGGCTGTACTGTCCCTGTGGGGACACAAAAGCCTGGGCAATTCCTGAATTTGCTGAAAGATCATTTATTTTCACCAGTGCTGGGCAGGGACAGGGCACCTGCCCCGAACCGTGGCTGTTCAGGTCTCTGGCTGCAGGGAGTGCCAGAGCCTGCTGCTGCTGCCGGGGGAGGGAGGCAGCATTCCACCTGCGCCAGGTGTGAGCAGCTGCAAGATCTGCTCAGCATGGTCACGAACCTTGAGGAGGAAGTTGAGACACTGATGTCCATCAGGGAGTGTGAAAAGGAGATCGACTGGTGGAGTAACTCCCTAGTGTGCCAGTCAGAGAGGCTCCAGGGGATACCCCCAAAAGCTGATGGAACCCCTGCTCTGTCGGGCAGAGGGAGGAGACCTGAGACTGCCCCTGCCCTGTTGCTGTCAGGCAGAGGTTGGGGACCAAAAGCATGATGAGGGTTGGAAGCGAGTTCCAGATTGGCACCGTGGGCAACCCCCATCCCTGCCTGCTTTGCTTCATCAGGTGCCCCTCCGTAATAAGTTTGAGGCCCCGGATCTTGAAGGAGAGGTAGGTGATGATGCGATGCAAGGCCCACCTATAAGGTCACATAGAAAGAGGGTGCTGACTCCACACCTCAAGACTGCACCTGATAAGAAAGAAAGAAGGGTAATTGTAGCAGTCAATTCCCTTCTGATAGGGACAGAGGGCCCAATATACCGAGTTGACTATCATCACAGGGAAATATGTAATCTACCCAGAGCCCGGACCAGGGATATCACCCGAACACTCCACAGCCTGGTGCACCCAACAGACTACTACCCACTGCTGATCTTCCAGACAGGTGGGGTGGAAGCTGCATCCCGCAGTCTGAGGGGAGTGAAGTAAGATTTCAAGGCACTGGGGCGGATGGTGAAAGAGTCTGCGACGCAAGTGATTTTCACTTCCCTCCTTCCATTTTTGGGTTTTGATGTGGGACAGAATAGAAAAATTCAGTCCATAAACGATTGGCTACAAGACTGGTGCTGCAGGCAGGACTTTGGATCGTTTTGTAGTGGCTGTTTTTACAAGACACCAGTCCAAACAGTGATATGTGGGAAAGGTTCATCTCACAGGGGCAAAAGAATGTTGGGACACGAATTAGCAGGGCTCATTTGGAGAGCTTTAAACTAGATTTGAAGGAAGATGGGGTTGTAGCTGGGCTTGCACCAGTGGGGCAAGACTCTGGAATTGATGAAGGCTGGGAGGCCTCCCGTACCCCTAGGGAGAAATGGGTGTGCTCAGCTCACTCCCTGAAATGCCTGTACACCAATGTGTGCAGCATGGGGAATAAGCAGGAGGAGCTAGAAACCTGTGTTCAGTCGGGAGATTATGGTCTGGTGGCAATTACAGAGACATGGTGGGACAGCACACATGACTGGAATGTGGTCATGGATGGCTATGTCCTTTTCAGGAAGGACAAGCCAGCCAGGGAAGGTGGTGGTGGTGTTGCTCTTTAGTGAGAGAGCAGCTACAATGTGTTGAGTACTGTCCAGGGATGGATGAGGAGCAAGATGAGAGTCTGCGGGTGAGAATTAAGGGGCAAGCTGGCAGGGGTGATACTGTTGTGGGAGTCTATTACAGGCCAGCAGATCAGGTTGAGGAAGTTGATGAGGCCTCTACAGACAGCTGAGAGCAGCCTCAGTCACAGGCCCTGGTTGTCAGGGGAAGATTTTAACTTCCCTGGTGTTTGCTGCAAGGACTACTCAGCCAGCCAGCCACAGTCCAGGAGGTTCCTCCAGTGCTTTACGATAACTTTCTGATGCAAATGGTGGAGGAGCCGACTAGAACAGGAGCACTGCTGGATCTCATCCTCACAAGGAGGGTCTGATGAATTGGGTGGGTTGTGGCAACTAGAAACTGCACACACCGGGATGCAGACAGAGATGTGCAGGCACAGATTCTTGTTAGCAGCGAGAGCAGAGACAGGCACATATTTAGCACTCTGATGACATAAAATACAGGTTCAGATATTGGCTAAGGAGATTATTCGAATACAATAACATAAGAATAATGAGGATCCACAATGAGCCTGTAGTCACAAGAAACAAAACTAGAGGCCTCACACAAAGGAAGAGGTGAGGTCTTCTTAATCCCAGGAAGTCTCCTTAGACGGTGCTCCTGTCTACGGAAAGGACTACAGTTTACAGACCCGCAGCTCCGAGAAGACCATTCAAAGGGTGTCATCGGTGGGAACCCCAGTTTATAGTGTGGTCAGATATGGCTGCAGGCATTACAACATAGTCCAGAAGCTTCACAGCTCCTCTGGGCACCTTCTTTGTTAAGGACTCTCTCTGTCAATTGACCGAGGGTCCCACCCCTCCCGCCCCATCAGTTGGTAGAGGTGAAGTCACCCTGCTTCGAGGCAGGGGAGGATGTGCCCGACAGCGCCTTGGTACCACCTATATGTGTACTTAGGGACAGGCACAGTGGGGCACAACAGGTGCTAAAGAGCCATCAACGGCCCCATTGACGTCTCCAGATCTCAGGGGAATGTGCAACTGCCACACAATTCACCCTGTGACCACAGTCTTTGACAGACTACTTTGGAGTGCTGTTGCAGTCACCTCTGCCTCCAAAGTCAAAAGGGGGCATTCTCTTGGGGAGTTTGAATGCCCACTGTGGATCATCGTACCTTACGTGTCATTTTCCCCTTATAGATTATCATTACAAAACCACCTACAGTAGAATAGAGAAATGCAAATCACAACAATTACAGTTGTTAACAAATATTGGAGAAGGCTGGTTAGTCATCCTGATAAGGAAAACAAATGCCTTGAAAGTGTTTTTACCAGTTAGTCCCCAGTCCAAATAACGTAAATCTGTATCATTCTGATCTACTAGTGCCTCTTCCTTTGGTCTCTTGTGTTTCTTTGTTGCCCTCTGCTGCAGGGACAGACGCTGTATCTCTGGCATTAGGTCCTGCACCATGTTTGTCCAACTCATAGTCAGGTTTAACATTATTTTGGAGGAAGTCACTTCAGTCCTGTTGGAATTAGAAGACACACATATCCCCTTCCCCAGGTAGTTAACTCTACAGGCCCTTGCTATTGACTGTTGTGCAGGGGATCCTGATACATAACCTTTGGTCTCTGAGACAGTGAACCTGGAACACAAAAGTGTTTTTCCACTGCTGTGGTAGAAGAGGGAGGCTTAGTACAATTCAAAAAATTTACAGTATGTATTGCATTGTCTAATTGTTCTTCAGGCATCATATTGCCCCTTTTTTGTTTTAGTAACATCTGCTTCAGTGTGGAATGGTCCTGTTCAATAATAGCCTGTGCAGTGGCAGAATGAGAAATACCTGTGACCTGCGAAACACCCCACTGCTGTCAGAATGTTGCGTGGATCTAGCAGTGTATCCAGGACCATTGCCAGTTTTAGTCTGTTGTGGCAGTCCCAGCATTGCAAAACAGTGGGTCCAGTGACACCGAACATCTCTGCTGTTCTCACTCGTAGGAGCAGATGCATAAAGCATACCTGAAACAGTATAGAAATATACACATATTTCAAAAGATGAGACATATGTAACAGCAGTCTACAAAATGGAATTAGCTGTGAGCCCATATTGGCTTTCATGGCTTTTCCCTTGCCCCATACTAACGCAAACCCATAGCTCTCTCGTTCCACGAGGACTGCCTGTCCCTATTTATACCTTAGAGATTATTGTGGCCACAAATAAAATCTACTCACCTGTCGGATTGCGTGGTTGCCACCAAACACACTGCTCGATGAAGAGCCTCCAGGGGTCACACACTCACACGGGGCACCACTTGCGGCGATTAGAAACAACGCACACCGGGACGCAGACAGAGATTCGTGCACAGACAGAGATCTTGTTCAGGAAGGAGCGCAGAGCCGGGCAGAGCAGAGAGCTGAGCCAGGCTGAGGCCTTCTTTATTAGTCAGTGACAGTTTATAGGATTTACAGATAAGGACCTGGACTAAGATGTTACATAAGGTGTTTTTCCGATAATTGTTATTAAAAACACACCACACAGATGTTATCTTTGTTTCAGTTACGTTCCCACTCATTCACAGACTGGGCCCAAGGACATTCACACATCATAGATATGGGGGCAGTTCTCCGACCCAAGATATTCTCACAAGTCTGAGCTATAACTCTCTACAATTATGAGAAACATACTTCAACACAATCTGTCCAAGGCCCTTTCTCTTTTCTATCATCTAATTATGTTAGCACTATTTCTTTGACCGTCCAGATGGTCATGTTAGTATTGATCTTCCTTTATCATCCAGGTGGCTGGAACTGCACATCTTGCTTTCCCACAGTGCTGTGCCCAGCTCCAAGGTGCAGCACAAAAGTGCCTTTGACACTATCACAGCATTTCAGGCTCTAATACATGGGGGCTTTTAAGAGTAGATCACATGCATGTTACACAGTAAGAAGGTCTATTTTATATATATAATATACATAGCATACATATATTACATATATTATATATAATAAATGTATATTTTATATATATATAATATTATGTGGAAATTGGAAAGACTCGGGGTCCCAATGTGTTTTGAGTATAGCAAAAACTATGCATCCAGTCTGAGACACCAAAAAAAACAGCCTGATTTACAAAAGTATAGCTGTTATATACCTCCTACCGCCAAGAAAATGTCAGGTACTTTTAGATACTGCTTTCGGGTTTAAAAGTCAAATGATATACAACTATTCCAGAACTTACTTTAAATTACATTTTAAAGCCTACAAATAAATAAACATAATTTTTCAAATTTTAACATCCAGCTTTTGCCCTGAGGAAGCACTTACAGATGAGTTCTGAAGGTCTTAGCTAGCTTTCCTCTGAAACACAGCGGAATGTGGACCTAATTCAACATAATACTGATATGAGTAAAAAAATCCTCACATATTGCTTGCTTCTTTCATAGAAAGTGGCAATATAGTTTTGACACCCATTCACCAAGTAAATTCAGAACTGAGTGAACAAGGAGCAATGCGAAAAACAGAAGAAAAAAAAATTTTCTTCTTAAATGTCTAAAACCTTTGCAGGCAACACGTGTGACACCACTTTCATTTCATCATTGTTGTGTTCTCCCACCATGAGTCAAAGTCGTATTATTCCTGACAGTAATTAACCAAAGACGAGACTCATCAGCAGTTATATCAGTGTGTTTGGGAGTGAACCTTTTTTCAGACTCTAGTAAAATCCGAAACAAAACAAGGAAAAAAAAACATTCTTTAGCTGCTTGATGATACAATGCATTAAAAATGTTATGATACATTTTACATTTCAGAGAATAATTCTATCTATATGCCGTTCCAAAAAAATCTCACTTCTAGCCTCGTTAGATAAAAGTAATGAAAAATTAAAATTAAGTACAGTTTCAAAACAACTTCATTAGAAAAACACATGAGATAGAAAATAAATACGTTCCAAGAAATGCGTAATATTTAAGAAGCTCTGAGAGACCCAGAATACCAACAATTTCTGGAACTACATTTTAAAAGACAGAGAAAGATAGAGAGAAGTAAAGACAGACAGACACCAAAACTTAGGTTCATTTGACTGAGTAATCTCAGTAGCCAGCGGAGAAACATGACAGAAATGTGGTTTTCGCATGTCAGTGCAAGTGATTCCTTTAGAAAAAAAAAACTTTTCCTTCCTTCTGGTCACACACAGAAACCGACAGCCCCAAGTTTATGAGAATAGTCTCTCCAAGAACTTGAATTTCTCCCTGGATGGTCCCAAAGCACCTCAGTCCCAGCTGAGCAGGGGCAGCCACAGCCCACTCCATGAGGCTCTTCTTCAAAGAAAAACTTCCTCTTTCTCATTGTACGTGCCAGATGAATCCTGGAGATCTCTTTTGGGAAGACCACTAGTCAGCTTTGAGATACGATAGAGTAGTAAATGCTTATCATCAGGAGCAAGGCAGAGATGCTGAGGCAACCCACTGCAATGAGACACCCGGGTTAGGATTCAGCTCCTCTGGATTATCGCAGCTGTAGTGCCCCTCTGGATGTTGAAAAATTGCTCAGATCCCATTAGAGATAGCCCCATAAAAAGTTGTCCAGTTAAAAGGACGTACTAGGTGTAAGGGACACTTCCTCATCTTATTATTTACTTTGTTCTGTTTCCTTTTTTTACTGTTTCATTTTCTAAACGTGCTTGTTAAAAGCAAGCACAAGGTGTAAGAAACTCGTCTTTTTTTTAATTATTATTTTTCTTTTTTTTTTCTCCTGTCTCATGTTCTAACCTTCCCCATTTTGCAAGGTTGAAGAAACACAGTGCAAAGTACTTATTTAAACAAGGTTCTGACATTTTAATAAAATACGTGTTTCATGTAGATTAAATGCGTATAAACACTTGTTATTTAAGAAATTTTATTAATACAAGACATTTCTAAAAAATACAAGGCATCTGCTCAAGTGAAGAAACATTTTAGAATGAGTTATCAAACAGTAAATACAAAGTCACACCTATTCCTCCTGCTTTCCCTTTAATATCAGAGGGACAGTCTCTGGGAAATTAACACGCTGAAAGCAACAGGTTGTACCCAACACACTTACCTGACTGCAACTGATTCATTGAGCAGTACTAGTTTCCTGCTCCTGGGCTGTCCCAGCGATGTCATGGATGGTTTGATGATTGTTCAACTAGTTGATGATGCCAGCACAGGATGACATCCCATGGATCTCCTCTATGCAGTACACAGCTGCCTACAGAAAAAATCAACTAACTAACTAACTAATCCTCTCTTTATAATGTCTCAAGAAAACAAATTTTGAAAGTCACAAACACGTATGTGAAAATCATGCGTTCAGTACATGGCTACATACAGTGGTAATGGGATACCCATAAAAATAGGGAGGGACCAACTGCGGATGGTGACACTACAGGCACAGAGCATACCGAGACATATCCAAACATACTCGTGACCCAGAGCAGCTTGGCAAATCTGCTGGAAAGCAACGTGGCACAAAAGGAAAAGGTCCAGGCATCCCGCTGGACAGAAAGTTGACCAGGAAACAGCAAGGTGCTCTTGCCCCAAGGCGGTGGCAAGTGGTGGCCTGGGCTGCAGAAGGCAAAGCACGGCCAGCAGCTGGAGGGAGGTGACCCTTCCCCTCTGCTCAGCACAGTTAGGCAAGGCCTGCGGTGCTGTGCCCAGGGCTGTGCTCCCCAGGGTAAGAGAGACATGAGCACATGCTGGGGAGAGCCCCAAGTGCACCCCCCTGCAACCCCGGCACTTGGAAATGTCTGTTGTGTTGACCACACTTTGGCCCGGCAACACTCCTGTGCCAACACGGAGCCACTGGTGAGAGCTCAGCTCTTGTCCAGCAGTTCTGGCCAGCACAGGGATAGCCATTGGAAGCCTCTTTCCAGCCAACTGGGCACACTTTGAGGCACCAATCTAAAGTGCGTCCTACCTCAGCTTTCTCCTGTTTGTCGAGATGGGCCAAGTCAACTGCTACTGCGGATCCAGGAAGGCTCCACTCACGGCTCAGGGACACTCTGGCACAGCTGCATCCCAGGGGCAGTAGACGCTTTTTCCATGACCGACACTGTTCGCTCCGCAGGGAAGACCCTGAGCCCGTGCAGCGGTGCATGACTATCATGGCATTAGGAGAGCCACTGCTCCGGTAGCAGGTGCAGGTGACCCTGGGCCATGTGACCAAGAAGAGGGACCTCCTCCTCTTCAGCCGCAGCTTGGTCATCGCCAAGCCCCAGTAAGACTCACACACCCCAGCTGCCTTTCCTCCCAAGCCCTGGCCCTGGCACCAGGGCAGGGACAGCCCAGGAGCAGCCCCAGACCCGGGTACCCTGCTGCTGGATGCACCCATGGCCATGCCCATGTCAGGCAGACGCCAGAGGGGAGCCAGCGGGCTCGGCACCGCCAGGTCACTCCCTGCCGCTCCTCTCTGCAGACGTGGCAGCGACCCGCGCCCGCAGCTCTGCCTGGCCCTGTGCCGGCTGCAGGTGCTGGGCAGCGGGAAGGGGGCAGCCGGCGATGCCGCTGAGGAGGAGGAAGGTGAGAACACCAACTCCCTCGTCCTGGTCTGGCCCTGCGGCTCCTGCATCGTCACCTTCTGGTGAGTCCCTGTGCCACATCCTACGGCAAGGATGAGTCATGCTGTCCTGCCTCTGTGGTCATCCCCATAGGGCAGGGCTGTGCCTGCACCCACCTCTGCCCGCAGGCTGGGGAGCAGCAACACTCAGGCTGTTTCTCCTCTCTTTCTGCAGCTGCCGGGCAGTGAAGCAGCTCTGGCTCAGCACGCTCCTTGCGTAAGTCCAGCTGTGGCCAGCCAACATCTGCCCAGCCCCGACCTCCACACTGCCTTGGCTCTCTGCTCCGCTGCCCAGTGGTGCCCAGCTGCTTCACTGCAGCTTGCAAGTGCTGCCTGGGCTGGCAGGAGAGAGGCGAGCTGGCCTGGGTCTCACACAGCTCTTTCTTTGCCCCTTCCCTTCCACATACACAGACCACCAGAAGGAGTGGAGGGAGCCCGTGTCACCCAGCTGCCCTCCTTCAGGCTGCTGCTAAAGGTGCTGAGGGGCCGCAATGCTGTAAGTGTCTCTCCTGTCTCAGTTCCTTCCCCAGAGATGACTCCAGCCCTACAGCAGGTGCAGTGCTTCTCACCCTCTGTACTTTTCCCCTTCCTCAGGCCATGACCCTTGACACCACGAGCCTGGAACAGCTCCTTGAGGACCAGGCCAAAGTCAGGATTACCCAGGATGCAATCTAGGCCGTCCCCAGATTTCACACATGGATCATGGTGCTCGTCAAACACCCTTTCTGCTGGAGGACTGTTTGGTGAGTGCAGCACGTCTCTTGTAGGTTGCTGCAGAGCAGCTATTACCACCCAGAGTCCGCTCTGGCAGCCCAAGAGGAGTTGTACACTCAGCTGGCAAGTTTGGGGAAGACAGGGGCAGGATGGCCCTTCTCTCCTTTGGCAGACGGGCAGTCGTGTTGCACTGGACTTGCCCAGGCCCTTTTCACACCAAGGAACACCAGGCTGTGTCCACAAGGGGTTTCTCTTCGGCCGGCCCCTGGCAGCTCTGTGCAGCCAGGATGGCACGCTGCCCCAGACCATCCAGGTAAGCAAGTCTGGCCACCTGGTCTCCATTCTGCGGGCTCCTCTGGAGAGATGGTGTCCCCATCGGAGAGAGCTCACATGGGTGCTGGGGACAAGACTGGCTCCTCCACACATCACCCACCTCCAGCCATCGCTTTCCTGCCCCAGTGACAGCTGCACATCCGTCCATGCTCCATCCTGCCCTTGAGGAAGGTTCAGTAATCCCAGGGCCTGTCTCCAGACCAGTAACGATGTCTTCTGTCCCCTGCAGGACCTGCTGGCTCTCCTGCACCAGCACGGGCCATCCACGGAGGGGATCTTCCTCGTGACGGCCAGCGAGCGGGCCACCCAGGAGCTCCGGGAGGCCCTGGACAGCGGCGCAGAGGTCCACCTGGAAAGCCAGCCGCTGCACCTCCTGGCCGTCATCCTGCAGGTGAAGCCTGCTGACCTGGAGCCCGGCAGCTCCCGGCTCTGGCGCTGCTGATGGGCCCCTGCCAGAGCAGGAGCCCAAAGCCAGGAGCAGCTGCTCAGCCGGAGGGCTGGGCTTGCTGCCTGTGCTCCCGGCGGCACTGCTCACAGCCTCACACGCAGCCCTTGCCATTGCAGGACTTCCTGCGCAAGATCCCCTCCCAGCTCCTCCAGGCTGAGCTCTACCAGGAGTGGATGAGCGCCGTGCTGAAGACCAGCAGGCAGGAGAGGATGGCTGAGCTCAAAGAGTAAGTGTGGACAGCAGCCCGTCTGCCCCACAGGCACTGGCAGAGCCCGGCATTTGCCTGCAAAGCCACAGCCTTGCTGAAAAAGCTGTTTTTTTGGCCTGCCACCTCTTTTTCTCCTGCTACTGTGGGGTCAGGTTTGGGGGAAAGTGGCACAGAAAAGCATTTCTCTCCTTGGAGCACTGCCCGCAGACACTGGGCTTGCTCAAATGAGAGGCTCTTGCCAGAAGGGGGTTGCTGCATCTCAGCCAGGGCACACATTCTGCTGTAAACCAGCCATGACCACGGAGCCTTCTCTCGCCGGGGCTTGGCTGAGATCAGCCTGGGACACCTGCCTTGATGACATCTCCTTTCTGAACATTGTGTTCCTCTTTCCTCAGGGTGGCCAGCAAGTTGCCCAAGGCCAACCTCCTCCTCCTCAAAGACTTGCTCAGCCTGCTCCACGCCATCTCCAGCAATGCCACCACCACCAGGATGACAGCCAGGAAACTGGCTGTCTGTTTGGGGACAGTCCTCCTCAGCCCACCCGAGGAGGACATGCTCCCCGTGGATGTCCTGGTGGAGGTGATGAAGGTACGTTGCATTTACCAGCCGGCTACAGCCTTCCAGGCCCAGCCGAGGTTTGCTGTTCAGAGGTTCCAGGCTGCCTCCTCAGTTCAGCAAACACTGCTGGGGGAGCTGCTGGCAAGAGCAGCCCCACAGCTGCAGCTTCTGAGCAGAAGCCATGGTGGGGAGTGGGAGAGGCCTGTGGACCTGGTTGCAGCCACTGGGGCAGAAACCAATGGTTTTCTGTGTGCAGGTGACAGGGCTGGTGCAGCTCCTCATTGAGCACTATGGGGAGCTCTTTGAGGAGGAGGAGGAGCAGGCGGGGCTTGCCAGAGCGTCGGCCGAAATGTTGCCAGCCCCAGAGGCACCCGCTGAGACTTCAGAGGTATGTGAGATCTAAAATCAGGGTGAGAACAACAGCCTCCTCCCTCATAAGGTGGGACTGCTGACACAGGGACAAGCAAAGTCATCCATCAGCTGGAACTCTGCCAGAGTTCAGAGCCTGCTCTCCATCCTTTGAATTGTAACACTGCTCTGAGTACAGGAAGGGTTTCTGAGGTTCCGAGAGATTGTCCCATAGAGATGGCACACACCTGCCCTTGGGATAATGTGTCTGGCAGGAGGAAAATTCTTACTGCAGCTGTACCCCAGCCTGGCCATTGAAGCAGAGATTTGTACAGCACTTGGGTCAAAAGCCCTTGTGTTCACAGAAACCTCCCCAAACTTCCACAATCTCAGTCATTAATATCGTAACACCAAACTCTAACACCAGCTCTCAGGAGTCCAGCAGAGAAGAACTAGAAATGGCTATTGGATTTCACGTGAAAGCACAAGCTGCTGCTTCTCCTCTCAGCCTTGTCCCTAATGCCTGTCTTTTCCCCCGTCTTTCCCCAGGCAGTCTGAAGAGACGGATGAAGAAATGCCTTAGAGTGGACACGATTTGTTTTTGCAAAATAATCACCACTTAGTTAGTTAATTATTTAGTTAGTTAGTTAGTACGTTTGTTTGTTCGTTCATTCATTAGTTAGTTAGTTAGTTGGTTAATGAGTTAGTTTTTACTATAGTTATCTGTTTTTCTGCCAACAGGGCAAGAGAGTTACTGACTTACTTGATTAGTTAGTTGGTTAGTTAGTAAGTTACTTTCTACTGTAGGTAGCTATGTACTATGTAGCTATGTAGCTATGTTTTTCACAAACACGGTTGCCCCTTTTACATATTCACAATTGGTTTTTTTCAGTCAATATGGCGAGAGGGTTGGTTAGTTAGTTAGTTAGTGGATTTCTACTGTAGGTTGTCCATGGGTTGTCATCTTGTTCTGTCACTCAACAACTAATTGAAGGATCATCAAACCGTCCATGACATCGCTGGGACTTTGGAGGAGTGATATCCTTGAATCAACTCCCTTTCACTCATCTTCATCGATGGCGTGGTATGACCGCTCTGGTGTTTTCCTCCAAAGATGTTCAGAATCTGTACTCTGCGAGGCATTTCCAGTGTTCTTTACGGCTGTTGCGCTGTCACTTAGAGACTGAACAGAAGCTGCATTTCTCCAAGATGCTTCATGTTTCCTTTTAAACAATATGTAACTACACTGTCTGTAGGAAGCTGGGATACTTTCCCTTAAAAGCTTACAATCCATTTAATCACAGTATCACAGTATGTTTGGGATTGGATGGGACCTCAAAAGATCATCTATTCCAATCCCCCTGCCAGAGCAGGAACACCTAAGTGAGGTCACATGTTCACAAGTTACTCTATTGAAAAGTATTCATTCAGACAATCTAATCTATCCTGTGTACATTCTTTCAAAAGAAGTCATGTCATTTCTGACTCTCTTTGATGGCCTCTTGCTCATTTGACATGACATATTAGCGAGAGTGACATATCACTTTTGAGGTGCAGCTCAAGTGGCCTGTGATCCAGCAAGCTGGAAGAAGCTGTGCTGCTGGATTTATGCTCACTGTCACTGGCAAGTGTTATGGCAACCACATTTGATAACACGCTGGTTGAGTCCAACCCCCTGTGCTGTGGCTACCAAGAGCAGAAACTTCCTTCCAAAGGCTCCTGTCACTGCACTTTTCCTGTTACCCAGTTGCCCGTGCTGCAAAAGGCTCGTGTTGAGCTGCAAGAATTTCCTCTACATATGTAGGTAATGAAGTGCACATGTGAAGGCATTTGCTCCAGGTTGGAGAAAACCGGTAGCAAATGCTAAGGTGATTTCCATATTGCATTAACACACAAGCATATGGATGGGCTTTCACATATAAAAACTGAAATGCTGCTCCTTGGTGCCTGTCTTCTCATATTAGACACAATGTGTGTATGGAGCTCCGTCACACAGGCAAGCTGTGAGCTTTTCCCTGTTGGACCGGACAGGTATTTTCTAGAATGACGATACACTTTGTACATGTATGTAATGAAATATAGAGAGACGGGCTTTATTATGGAATGAAAATATGTAATAGAAACCTTTTTTTAAGTGAAAAAGTGAGATTCTTCCTATTCAACTGGCTTGTTGCTCTCGATAGCATGCTAAGACCTCTTGTTTACTTAATTATCTTGAAACTACTCCAGCCAGAATCTAGTACTGCACAATGAATCAGCTGCAGTTGGGTATTTTGTGATGGGCACAACCCGTTGCTTTCAGCCTGTTAATTTCCTTGAGGCTTTGCTTCTTGTATTTAAAGGAAAGCATGAGGAACAGGGGCACCTTTGGATTTACTGTTTGGTAACTCAGTTTAAAAGTTCTCTTCACGTGAGCAGATACCTTGTATTATTTAGAAATATCGAGTATTGATACAAGGAGCTAACTAACTAACACTTTAAGAGCTACCCGTTATCGCAGGTAGCAAAGCAAAAGCTTAGAGCTTTTTGTAACTTATTGTTTGAAAAACAGGAGTTCGCTGATGACTTCACTGTCCTTGTAAAGATAAAAAAAACTTAGCTGCATCCTTGGGTGAACAAGATAACAGAATCTTGGGCACGGGACAGAAGATAAGCCAGTTCTACCCAGTTCATCAGTTTCAGTCCCGGACAACCCAGCACACCAGGCCAGAGGTAAAAGTGTACAGTGAAGAACACCCCGGCACACAACCACTGCAAAGGCGCAACCAGGACAGGCCGGACGTGGAGACTATGGAAATGACTTCCCAGAACCCACTGTAATAAGAACCTCCTTTTCAGGGACAGGTTATGAACATGTATAGGCGTTCCTAGAATTTTCATGAATATGTAATACTTTACAGCATTTAACCAAGCTCGCAGCTGCTGCAAATTTCCACACACCCTGAGCGGAGCTATCCCTCCTGTGCCCAGCACTGAAGCAACATACCTTCTTTATAACCTCACAGGTTGTAAAGTAATTTCCTCGCCTCAGTATTAATAGAATTTCTTAAATAACAAGAGTTATTAACCAACAATTAACCAACAATTAACCAACATGAAACGCATCATTTATTAATATGTCAGAACCTTGTTTAAATAAGTACTTTGCATTGTGTTTCTTGAACCTTGCAAAACAGAGGTTAGAACATGAAACATAAATAAAAAAAAAAAGAAGAGTCCCTTACACATGGTACTTGCTTTTAACTGGACAACTTATTTCTCAGCTAACTCTAATAGGATCTGAGCAGTTTTTCAACATCCAGATGGGCACTATAGCTGTGTAAATCCAGAGGAGCTGAATCCTAAGCATGGGCGTCTCATGCTGGAGTGGGTTGTCTCAGCATCTCTGGCTTGCTCCTGAAGACAAGTGTTTACTACTCTATCATATCTCAAAGATGACAAGTGGTGTTGCCAAACAAGATCTCCAGGATTCAGCTGACACACGCAATGGGAAAGAGCAAGATTTCCCTTGAAAAAGAGCCTCATGGAATGGGCTCTGGCTGTCTCTGCTCACCTTGGACTGAGGTGCTTTGGGAACATCCAGGGAGAAATTCAAGTTCTTGGAGAGATTATTCTCAAAAACCTGGGTGCTGTCAACTTCTGTGTGTGACAGTTCAGCTGGGAAGGCTGTACTGTCCCTGCGGGGACGTGAAAGGCTGGACAATTCCTGAATTTTATGAAAGATCATTTCTTTTCACAAATACTCAGCCAGCCAACTAGGAAAGGTGTCCTCCTAGAGTATTCATTTGTGAATAAGGGACTGGTAGGTGACGTGATGGTGTGTCAGGGACCATATTTTAAAGCTGTCTCAAAATTCATTTGCTCCCGTCATGCCACAAGCAATGACATCACCCCCCAGGAGCCCACCCAGCAACAAACCACAGGTGTTTTCGAGCCTGCCCAGACACGAGAACTTTGCCTGGTCCTCAGGGACCCTGCCTGTTGACAGCCAATGAGACACTTGTGTGACCAAGAACCTGCCACCTCCAAAGGACGATGGAAGCAGCAGTGGACCAGCACACCAGGACCAAGGGGTGGGGGACATGTACAAAAAGTGGCAAACCAAACATTGTAAAAGGACCACACGACAGGTGCACCGTGGCCCCTGGAGATCCCCAGCATCGACAGGCACCATGTGCACATGGCCCAGGGACGTGAGGGGTGACACCTCCTGAGTGAGGGACTAGCTGCCCTCCTGGGATACACCAACCTGCCTGCCAGAAATGGGAATGAAGACAACTGAAAGGCAATTCTAGCCCCAGTTCTGCTCCATATTTTTAATCAATGACCTGGATGCAGGAGTTGAATGCGCCATTAGCAAGTTTGCAGACAATACCAAACTGAGAGGTGCTGTTGACTCTCTGGGGGGACAAGACACCTTGCAGAGAGATCAGAGTTGCTTCAGACTACATCTTAGGAAGACTTAATTTACCTGGAGAGTGGTCAATCACTGAAAGAGGCTTCCTACAGCAGTGGTTGATGCCTCATGCCTCTCAGTGTTCCAGAGGCGTATGGACAGTGCCCTTAAGAACAGGCCTGACCTCTTGGTCAGCCATAAAGTAGTCAGGGAGGTTGGACTAGATGGTCATTGTTGGTCCCTTGTGACTAACTCTTCTCATCTGTTCACACTTGATCCTACAGACAGCAAAAGCTGTGCTCATGCTACATCCAGGCAGTCTCAGAGTTAGACCAAGTAGACTTGTCTTCTTAAATGGCATCTGGAAACTTCCTCACTTCAGCTCCATTCCAGGTCTTGGCTTCCTCAGCAGGGCAGCTATCAATGTCTGCACACACAGGCTACCAGGGAACAGAGACCCTGTCTAGACACAGGCCTGATCATCCTCTCATCTCCTCTACCTTCCCATTAGCCCTCTGCTCAGCTGTGGAGTGACAAGAAGGTCCAGACTTGTGCCTAGGTCCTGAACTGCAATGTTTCCATTATCTTGCAGCATCGAGTGGTGACACTTTGCTTTGAAGCACAGTACATGTCACTCCAGTCTTCAAAAAGGGCAGGAGGGAGGACCCAGGTAATTATAGACCGGTCAGCCTCACCTCTGTCTCTGGGAAAGTAATGGAACAGCTTATCCTTGGTGCCATCACAAGGCATATCAAGGATCAGAGGGTTATTAGGGGCAGTCAGCGTGGCTTTACCAAGGGTAAGTCATGCTTGACCAACCTCATAGCCTTTTATGAGGATGTAACAAAGCGGATGGACGATGGCAGAGCGGTGCATGTGGTCTACCTTGACCTCAGTAAAGCCTTTGACACAGTCTCCCACAGCATCCTCACAGCTAAGTTGAGGAGGTGTGGTCTAGACAATGGAGTAGTGAGGTGGGTTGCAAACTGGCTTAAGGAGAGAAGCCAGAGAGTGGTAGTCAATGCTGCCGAGTCTAGTTGGAGGCCAGAATCTCGTGGAGTGCCTCAGGGATCAGTACTGGGGCCTATATTATTCAATATATTCATTAACGATTTGGACAAGGGAATAGAGTGTACTATCAGCAAGTTTGCTGATGACACTAAGCTGGGAGGAGTGGCTGACACACCAGAAGGCTGTGCTGCCATCCAGCGGGACCTGGACAGGCTGGAGTGTTGGGCGGGGAATAACCTGATGAAATTTAACAAGGGAAAGTGTAGAGTCCTGCATCT